>NC_041399.2:159354378-159654378 GCF_900747795.2 Erpetoichthys calabaricus
ATCTGCAGCACTTTCAATATCTTAAATGCAGCAAAAGTTAAATTGTGGACAAAGAGATATCAAAATGTTAGAGACCCAGGTGAGAATATGCCATTTAATTGCCTTTGGAAAAATAAAAAGTCTGAAGTAGGATGAGAAAACTAGCTATTGGAATGAATTATGCCATCTAAACTTCAATATACTATGTCAGCCGGAGAAGATAGACATGTAGTGAGTGTGCAAATAATGTGAATTTTATCTTCAGGGTATTCTGTTGCAGAAATAGGGTGAAAATAGAAAACGGGTCAGTAACTGCAACATACTTTTTCCCCGCACCCACGTAAGTTATTGCCAAGACCCTTGCTTCTGGCAGTCGTCATATTGTCAGAAACTTTTCATCTGTCTAATTAGACATCTTAAAGCTACAGGCGCATCACACCATTGACATAAAATAATTTATTTTAGCATACTTTACATATTCATTGTAATGAAAGCTACCATCAGTTTTAACAGTGTAATGTAAAACAATTGCATTTTGGAAAATATCCAGAAGGGTTGTATAGTTGACAGATTTCCGTTAAGTTGAATGTGAGCAGCAAATTATGTAATTGCTATGGACCCAATTAACCTAATTCACTTTAAAAATACGGTGCTAATAGAGCTCAGTTTCCAATTAATCTGTTTAACCACTCTACATGTTTATAATCCTTAATACAGAATCATTATTTCATTGAGTGGTTTAGACAGTGCTATCAGGACACTGGCTACTAATCTTTAGGTGAAATTGCTAGAGAGTGTTAATTTTAATGCCTACCAAATAAACACCACTTCAGAGAAGTAGGTAGAAAGCTTTTAGCCATAATGATAACACTTTCCAAATGGCACAAATGTTTAAGAACACTAAGGAACGCTAGCAGTCTCATCATAGGTGTTGAGGTTCTACTGCAGAATGAAGCTTTGAGTAAGGACTAGCCTCAACAAGATCCATTGCTGTGCTAAGTAAGATAGGACAGGTGCCACAAACAAGACCTGTCAAGGGAGATGAATAGGATTACTGTTTTAAGTCAGACCATCTTACATGACAGTAACTCACCTGAAATAAATAACTGCAACAACCAGCTAAATGAAGAAAATAAATTACAATTCAAAGTATTACTAGGATGTTGTACCGTGTTAGTCATTATGAATGTACAGAAAAGCCAAGCAAAATGACACCTTTTATTGGCTAACTAAAAAGATTACAATATGCAAGCTTTCGAGGCAACTCAGGCCCCTTCTTCATTACATCTTGCCTGAAGAAGGGGCCTGAGTTGCCTCGAAAGTTTGCATATTGTAATCTTTTTAGTTAGCCAATAAAAAGTGTCATTTTGCTTGGCTTTTCGCTACATTCAAAGTATGAAAATGTAATTAATTTCTTTGTTTCACTTTATGTCTCACCTGTTTTTTTCAGAAGTTAATGAGGCAAGATATATAAGAATATTGCTCACTTTGTTGCAGTGCTATTTTCTAGTACTATTCTGACAACAGCAATAAACCTCTTCCAAATGAGCACGCATTAAAACTATAAACAAAAACCAAATACACTGATATCACTAAATATACTGCATAAGATCATAGTGTTTCCATGTGGAATCCAGCTGAAAAAATATATATCTAGGAATATTCACAAACATGTGTGCTTTAAAGATGAAACGAATGGCAATATCAAAATGAAGTGCTTACTTATTAAAATGACATGCGGCAACATGGGCCAGTATGCGAGTGGCAGTTTAGGACAGGTATGTTTGTTGTAATTCAGTTACTGTACAGGTATATAGCTGCACCAAGTTATGGTGTGACTGAAGGAAAATATGCAGTGAAGTGTAATGTGCTTCTTGGTTGCAATCAGTCTCAAAAGAAATTAAACAAGATTAATGAATATAGTGTAAATATCATATTTGGAAAACTCCATATCTATAAAGAGATGAAATCAAACTTTTTTTCTTTATTGGTTCTCTGTATATTTAAGTAAAAAGTCTGCAGAAATTCACTGCGTACATTTGAATGTTTAACTTAAATCTACTGTGAAAAATTCATATTTCTTGTAATATGAGTATGTTTGCTATTCATAACTGAAAAAATACAACAAATAAGAACCATCTGCACTTATACTGTAAGTCTGTTGGTGAAATGCAAGGTATGCAGTCTACATTCTTATGTGACCTTTCAAACAATTCTAATAGTGCCATTCCCTGTAGAGAGCTGTAGAAGCTTAGTTACACATAGAACAATGACAATAAAAAAGTCTAAAATGTAAATTTCAGGAACATGCTGAAGATGACATTTATGTACATGTTTAATTCCTGCCTTCTAAAGAAAATATGTATTTTGTAAAGGAATGACCTATGTCATGCGTGTCAATAAAGGACCCTTTACTCCATTGCACAATTTGGCAAATTATAGCATATGCAGTTTATTCAAGCTCTGTAAAAACTGAAATTGACTAGGGCATTGAGTTCAAGGTTTTTGCATACATTCAAGGCATAAAAAATATCGAGCAGGTGGAAATGGCACAATTCACATGCAGAACACTTTTGCTTTGGATATTTCCAAGTATCCCTTCTCTTCTATGTTCCATTTTCCAGGTTTTACTAACACACATGGATAATTGTTAGCATGCTGTCATGGTGGACAAACTTTCAAGGACTGTCTCATTGTATTGAAACAATCTAACTTTTGAAGTATTACTGTTTTGCTCTGTCAATGAATTATAAACTAGTCTAGGACTATTATCATTCACAACACAGTATATTTAGCAAATAGACAACACAGTAAGCATTTGCGTTGTTGGCGGAGCCTCTCTTCAGCTTGGCTGAATGTTGAAATGATGAAAACTCATTATTTTAAACAGTTTTGCTACAGATGTAATGGGAGGGCCAGGGGGGTGAGTGCAGAATGCAAAAATAAATGTGAGACAGTTTTGCATGGCAATAGATGAGTGCTAATTTTATTGAATTGTCAATAAAATATATCAGTTTGAAAATGAAACCATACTACTCATTTTTCACAAACACTCTTGAGTTACTTTAAATAGAAAGGAAAGTTCTTCATGATATAAAAATCGAATGCGCTCTAAAAGTAAAATGTTAATATGATCCTAAATTTTCTTGTTTTAGGGCAAGTTTGTATTGAGTATTTTCACATTACATAAAAAAAGATTATGTAAACATTGCATTAGCATTAATTGCTTTCATTTGGGAAGAAATACTGCAATATATTGCAAAATATATTTAATAATATTTAAAGAAATATTTGCAGAACCATGTTTTTACAATATATATATTTTTAAATGAATAATAAACAAACTTAATGGTGTTCATTATCAGTAATATCAGACAAATTTTTAAGGTTCATTCTGTACCTTACTTTATATAATCTAATAGTCAAGGTAGAATTTCAGTTTATAATTTCATACATTTTTATGTGTTTTATTAACCATAAAACTATTCAAATTGCATTAACATGTTCCATAGGGTATCATAGATAACTATGGCCATTTGTGCATGTTTGCATTTTGAAATATTCACTTTCCATCCATCCATCCATTATCCAACCCGCTATATCCTAACTACAGGGTCACAGGGGTCATCTGGAGCCAATCCCAGCCAACACAGGGGCGCGAGGGAGGAAACAAACCCCAGGCAGGGCGCACGCACACACACACTAGGGACAATTTAGGATCGCCAATGCACCTAACCTGCATGTTTTTGGACTGTGGGAGGAAACCGGAGTACCCGGAGGAAACCCACGCAGACATGGGGAGAACATACAAACTCCACGTAGGGAGGACCTGGGAAGCTGAACCTGGGTCTCCTAACTGCGAGGCAGTAGTGCTACCCACTGCGCCACCATGCCCACCCAATATTCACTTTATTCTGTGAAAATAATTGCAGTATTTTTTAGATGTGGAAGCTAATTAAGCAATACTATAGGCATGATTACTATCAACACAGTGTTGCATTATAGCATTATTGACAGAAGAATCCACTTTAAATTGCCGTTTCATTTTCATAGGAATGTTAAAAAATCTAGCAAAACTAAACCATTCAGTCCATCATTGTTTGGTTAGCTAATGGCTAATTCTTGTAAATATCTCTTATAGACAGAGGATAGATGTCATCCACCACTTTGACTACATGGTGTTGCTAGTTTTGCTCCAAACTCCTACAACTCTTTGGATGAAGAATTATTCATTTTTCATGCTATTTCTCTGTTTCACAATTCACTGTTTCACTGAGAGAATCCTGCTAGACCGGTTTTATCAATGCTTTTGATAATTCTGATACCTAAATTTGATTCACGCAAAACAACTCTGCCCTATGGTTTAATTCCATTAGCCTATAACAACAGGCTTGGAATACACTTAGTTACCCCTCACTTCACGACTTCAATGCTATTTTTTTCTTTCTCTTTTTTTGTGATGGCAACTAAAATGCACAAAACACTCCATTGTAGAACTGGAATAAAAAAGTCCCCTTATGTATATTCAGTAGTTTTTATGATAATCTTTTATTTTCCTTTTTAATTGCTTCTGTGCATTGACTCAACATAAAACCTTAAAATATTTATATTAAATATATATATAAACTTTCTGTAGGTCAACATCACCCATCTTTATTCATAATTAATGTTGGTGAGAAGAGAGAAACTCACAACAGTGAAACATAATCCTGGTAGAAAAAAAAAATCATTTAAAAAACACGGTTGTCTAAAAGCATTAACAAAAAAACAGTCCAAAACAATAAATAATATAAATAATGCGGCCATTCAAAATATAATACATTAAATACTCACAAAATATACAAGAAAATGAAAGCTCTGCTTAAGATAAAAATTTAAATGTCAACAAAAATAGCAATTTTTTTTTAAACATTGCAGTGATGAGACTATGGACATTGCTGAATATGTATAAATAAATTCTGGTTTGGGAGAAGGGAGATGTTGCAAAGACAACTGTATGAGGAACATGTAGTTTGTATTCTAGTGACATGAAGTATGTCTGAGATACCTTAGTGCATGGAAAATGCCCAGAACATGACTGCAGCTGGTAGGGCAGACTGAATAGTTGTAATAAAAAAAAAAAAAAAACAGTCTGTAGCAGTGCCATTACACATTTTTTGGGAGAATACAGTAGAGCATTACCTGAGTAATGCAAAATTCTGAAGTAACCGTTTAATAAACCTTTCAATGACTTTCCTTGCATGCGCAGGGTTTCCTCTATCTCTTCCGCTTCTGCGTGTTGCACAAGTGTCAACAAGTATAGAAGATGGGGATATCCAGTGTCTTCTAAACACCACACACTTTTATATTATACAAGCTGTGTAAGCCCGTGCTGTAAAAAGCCCGGGGTCCTAAAATCTATTGAAATCATCAGAAAAAAGTGAAATGTAGAGATGTCAGGTAATTGAAAGTAACTACTCTGGGCATCTCTCTCCTAGGAGGATTCATTTTTCTGAGGTGCTCGCCTTGCTTGTGTATTAGTGGCAGAAGAAAAACTAAAAGGAATACTGTTTTGCTGATGTTAGCGGCTAAGTGACTTTGTTTTACTTTTGAGGTTTCGTTTTGCTAACGTGCTGGCCTCGCTTGTGTTATTAGCGGCTAAGCGAGTTTTCCTTTTTCTCGGAGGTGGAGCCATTACCTCGACTCCACCTCTCACTTCCGGGCCGGACAGACACACACACTACCACGTGTAGACGTTTATATATAAGATTTTACACATATTGCTGCATCCTATGTACCTCCTAACAACTTCGCCATAACATTCCTCCTTATAATGTGCTTGCTGTCATAGATGATCTGCACAATTAGAAACTGAGATCCAGTTCTCCTCCACAATTGTGTGTATTAATATTTTAAGAATGCCAGTGAGAGTCTCACAAGCCATTCTCACCAAAGTAAGATATTTGAGGAAACTGGCCCTTATTTGTTAGGATACGGACAGACTAGTATACCTTTGTTCTTTAAGAACTAATTTTGGAAAATAGTGAAAAGTTAATATTTTTCAATACTCCTTGATAATAAACAGGCAACATTCAATACCTGAAATTACTATAAATCATAATTTCCTCAGTAAAAAGTGCACAATATGTATATGAGAACATTTGCTGAGTATTCACAGTAATAGAAAGATTTTTGTTATACACTTATTAATTTTTATTAATTCAGAACATAATCCATTAATTAAATTTGTGAAACACTGGGAGATAAGAAGGAACCAAAATCAGAATAGAACGTTAATCTGTGATAGACCACATATTTAGATTTCACACTTCAGTATCTTTTTTATAAATTAATCAGTCCAATAATAAACTGAATAAGCATTTGTTGATTCCAAATATAATTAATATAAATACTGCATGTGCTGGTGCTGCTTTGCTGCCCTAGGCAGATGCTATGTGGATATTGAATGGAAAAGCAGGGAGAGGTCCCCCCCTAGTGTCTGTGTGTGTTGGGGGGGGGGGGGGGGAGTTGGGTCCCCCTAGCAGTTGTGAGTGTAATATTACACATACATTAAATCAGAGAGTGGAAAGGAGGTGGTGGGAGCAATCTACCTTCATTTCGTATCGAGTTTGAGCTGTTATAACTATGAGTTAAGCAAATTGCCTCCCTCCAAAAACTTTGCCACCTTAGGCGACTGCCTGTTTCACTCTAATGGAATGGCATGTGTGCAAAGCTGGTTCTTGCCTTGCACCCAATACTGTTAGTAGGCCTCAGCTCCTGTGACACCAAATTAGACAAACTGCGGCTCAAGAAATAATTGGATATAAATGAAATTGATTGATTGTTTCTTAAACAAGAACAAAATTAACCATCAATCCTAATATTTGAATCAAGCATTCACACTATAACAAAGGGAATTATTAAGGAGGTGCGTCTGAGTTACACAATCAGCCTTCCTGCTTTTGATCAAACCCATTCAGGATTTATGGAGCTTTTTAGTCAACCCAAGTTATATGGTAGCAAATTTTAATTTTAAATGTTAGAGTTTCCCAATTACTATCACTTTGGCTATGTTTGTCTTCTCATTTCCTAATTAAAAAATTAATTACTGCCTTTAAGTCATGCATTCTTTAAATTGAACACCTTGCTTCTGCTGCCGTAATTTAGTGAAGTTAGAAATATATCTGTGGAATTAATTTGTCTGAGTATAATGAGGAGTGCAGAAAGAATAGCTTTCTCCTAATGGCTCAGAGGATGAATCTTTGGCTTACTTGTGTAGATGATCTGATTTATGGTGGCAGCATCAGCTTGTGGCACAGAATTACTACCTGCAGGCAGCTCATGAACTGTAGATGCACTTAAATCATTCAGGATAACAATAAGCTGCTGCATAGCTTCAGTGAACCTGTATAACTTTAATCAATGAGACTACACAATTTACATTTTTTATTTTCTTAATCAATATTCCTGTGCTACTATTGTGGAACATAACCTTTTGATCTGAAAGGAATCAAACTTTGGTGGCTTTGACAAATATGATATCTCCAGCCTAGAGCTAGAGGTAGTTCACTGAAAATCTTCCAGGTGCTTGTTTTTCATCCAAAAGGAATATCCAGTAAAATGCACTAATTTTCAAATTAAAGTTTTGTCAAAGTTCAGATAAGCTGAAAGACCCTTCAATGGTGCCTGGAAAAACAATTGTAAAACCATAACTTGTGAACATTAAATGAAATGACTATGTTTGATTACATATTCTACATAGATCAATCAAAAAGCATGGTTTAATGGACTTTATTAGGTAGAAATGCCATAAAAAGCTGAAGCCACTACTTTTGTGTCAATCATATCAAGGTCAGTCAGTCATTTTCTAAAATGCTTAACAAGGTCATGGGGGTTGCCAGAGCCTATTCCAGCTAGCAGAGGGCACAAGGTAGAAACAAATCCTGGAAAGGGGGCCAGTCCATCACAGAGTAATATCAAGGTTCTAAATATTATTAGATGGCTTGTTAAAGTTATGTCAAAATTATTTTTACATACAGAAAAAAATGACAAGAAGACTAAGCACCAATATATAATGCACCCACATGTTCTGAGAAAATGTTGGTTTGCAGACAGATTCTGGTTGATATTAAGAATAAAAGTATAAATGATTATTTCTGCAGATTAACAGATTGACTGAAACTAATTCTTAAATACAGAATGAATCCCAATAAATAATGAAAAATGATTTGGTACAAAGTTATCATTTTAGATTACTGTGATTCCCTGTAAACCTATGATTGTCTTTTTCTGAAAGAACATGGTAACTTTATTTTTAATTATTCCTCAACATTTGCAGATACTACTCTAGCCTTGCATGACACAGAAGAAATGTTTGCTTACACAAAGTCTGAAGGAAGGATTAGCAATCTAATGCTTTTACTGTCTTATTGCAGAGATGTTTAAAGATTATGTGTCAGTTTTATAAAATATTAAACACTTATTCACTCCCGTTGTACAAGTTGCAAATGAAATGTTTCATTATAAATACATTATAATCCCTTTTGAAGCATTAGTGTTAAATGATTCATGATCTGTTCCTTACATAGAAAAATGTGCTCTCTGTTTGCATTAACAAACAAAAATAATAATATTGATTTACATTTAACAAGCTTTTTAAACAAATAAAATAAAAAGCAGAAATTTAAGTGAGATGAATAAAAATGAAAAATTAAAGATATGTATATACAAAATCATGGCAAATGAATCCAAATCTAAGTGAAAATTTGAAAGATCAAGCAAAAGCATATTTATTAAAAAATAGATTTCATAACCCATCTGCAAGTAAAAAGGATCAAATAAGGAAAAAGGGGCGGCACGGTGGCGCAGTGGGTAGCGCTGCTGCCTCGCAGTTGGGAGATCTGGGGACCTGGGTTCGCTTCCCGGGTCCTCCCTGCGTGGAGTTTGCATGTTCTCCCCGTGTCTGCGTGGGTTTCCTCCGGGCGCTCCGGTTTCCTCCCACAGTCCAAAGACATGCAGGTTAGGTGGATTGGTGATTCTAAATTGGCCCTAGTGTGTGCTTGGTGTGTGGGTGTGTTTGTGTGTGTCCTGCGGTGGGTTGGCACCCTGCCCAGGATTGTTTCCTGCCTTGTGCCCTGTGTTGGCTGGGATTGGCTCCAGCAGACCCCCGTGACCCTGTGTTCGGATTCAGCGGGTTGGAAAATGGATGGATGGATGGAAATAAGGAAAAAGCAGATGTTGGCAAGGATGAGGTGGATAGGCTTTTAAAAGTGAGACCAAAACTACAGACAGATCTACTCAGGACAAGACAGTTATGGCAGCAAAAGCAGCTTCACTGTGAATGTGTGCATCAGGAAGAAGCAATGAAAAATGCAATGCTGTATCAGTTCCAAAGAGACAACAAGATTCCGAATAAAATAAAAGTCAGGAGTGCTCAGTCAGAAAGTTTACAACTAAATGAGCATATGTTCAGTAAGAGAGACAGCAAGGTAATGTCAAAGAGTTAGGAGGTATGCAGAGGAAAATGAACTTGTACAGTATTTTTATTTGTAAACAATATAAGGGAGAAATGCTAAAATCCATAATACCAACTTTAGTATTTTATTAAAGAAGCATCTAGAAGTGACAAAGGTAGCTTTTTGATACATCTGCATAAGGCCTTAACCTCTTTATGTGAAGCTTTTAACTTGGTGGATTAGTTTTTAGTTTGGGTACAGCATTTACTGCAGCATGGCCTATTACTTATTAGTTATTTACTTGCATGTTTTTTAATTTAAAAATTATGATCCACTTTCAAACCTGATCATTCAATATCAATGTCAATGTCAATGTCAATTTATTTATATAGCACATTTAAAACAACATAGTAATGCTGTTTCCAAAGTGCTTTACAATAATAGAATAAAAGAAAAACAAAAACAATTAACAAAAAACATAAATAGAAATAAAATAGATGAACATAAAATAAAATACATAATAAATAGAAGTAATGTTATATACATAAAAAATAGAAGTAATGTTATATAATCACAAAGAGAAAACCACCAGTATTACTGAAGGTCACGGAATGCAACCGAATAGAAATGAGTCTTTAGTCTTGTTTTAAACAGTTCAATTGTAGACGACTCCTTTATATGATGAGGAGAGTTCCACAGGCGAGGCGCAGCAGCTGCAAAAGCCCTGTCCCCCTTGGTCACTAGTGGGTCACAGGGAGTGGGTGTTTATCCTGGCAGCACTGCAGACACAATATGAATTAATCATGTGTGGACAGCGAACCGGTCAACTAAAGGACACACTTACACACAATCATTGAATTTCAAGTTACTAATTAACATACCATACACATCAATGAGATGTGGAAAAAAATCAGTCACCCTAGAGAATGTCCAGCCCACATAGACTCAAGGGTAACAAATGAAGTAGAGTTCACACAGACAGAGCTTCTGGTCAGAGAAGGAGTGGATCCATTTGTCATTGCCCCTGTTGGAACACATGACATTTGTGAGGGCAGGCTGCCAGGTCTGTAATTCAAATTCAGTGCGATAGATAGATAGATAGATAGATAGATAGATAGATAGATAGATAGATAGATAGATAGATAGATAGATAGATAGATAGATAGATAGATAGATAGATAGATAGATAGATAGATAGATAGATAGATAGATAGATAGATAGATAGATAGATAGATAGATAGATAGATAGATAGATAGATAGATAGATAGATACTTTATTAATCCCAATGGGAAATTCACATTCTCCAGATAGGTACAAAGCTGAAGAAAAGAACTGAGAAGGTGGGCTACTCTAAAGTTCTGCCTGTGCCATGAGCCAGTCTAGAAAAAAAACGGAGGAAATCACAAGGTTTAAATTGTGGCTCAGATCTTGGTATAGGTAACAGGGGCATAGGTTAGTGCAACATTGAGATTCTTTCTGCTCTGCCATGATGAGTTACATTTGAACCCAACAGTCATTAATGTATTAGGGAGACATACAAGTAGTTCAGTCAAGAATTGTTTAAACTAGGGAATGAGAGATGGGGGTTTAGGACAGGCCAGGTTTATAACTTGCCATGAAGGGACAGACAGTCGTATAAATAAAAATTCTTTATTACAAAATAACTTTGGCAGTACAGTAGTTCTAGCCCATAGTTAAAAAGCTTAAATAAAATTAGTAATACATTAAAATTGTTTGCCTTAATGCTAGAAGTATGTGGAATAAAACAGAGTGAGTTGGCGCTGTATGTACATAGTATTGTACATAATAATGATATCCCAGCAATAACAGAGACCATGCTAAATAATAGTTAAAGGGGATGAGTATTTATATAGATTGTTATGCATTTCTGGAAAGATAGGCAAACCTGAAGACTATAGTGTTATTATGCATCATTTTAATAATATTAAAAAAGCACACTAAGAGAGGGAGATTATAGTAATGAGAAACTTTAATTACCCAAATTTTAACTAAACTATTCCTAAAAATAGCACAGCAGAGTAACAGGTGTTTTTAGATGTAATCAATGACTGCTTTTTAAAACAGTATATTAAATCACTGTCTAGATTTATTCTTTTGTTACAATCAGGACACATTTCAGGGAGTTCATGTAATTGAATCATTAGTATCTAGCAACCATAATATAATATACTTGACAGTGTTTTGGCACAGCATATATTTAAAAACAAAAGCTGTTATACTTAAATTTTGTAGGCAAGATGCAGCAAAGTCTAAAAAATGTAAACTACCATAAGCTTTTTAGCAGTTAGCAGTTAGCTAATCAAAAAGCAGGCTTAAAATCAGTTTACATACAATACATGACATGTTTAGTCAGAAATTTAAAAGCAATAAGAGATTAAAAAGAATTCAATGGCAGCTAACAAGGAGCTGAAAAAGAAGTTGTAATGGAAAAAACAGTTGAGCGAGAGATCAATGATTACAAAGTATATTAGGAAGGCTGAAAGGCAGTTCAAGAGAAATTCTGTGAAGAGTCAAAATGCCTTTAAAAGAACAGCAGTGAAAATAGAGGTGAAGTGTAGCAACACTAGTAAAGGCAAACTAAAATACACGGAGAGTGAAATAATGAATGGTCCAAATTTGAATTTTTTAAAGTTTACATTTGTGAAGAACATGATGACCTTCCAACAGTAACAGATATTACCAAGTTGGAGAGAGAGAGAAGTACTGTATGGATTAAATAGGCTGAAATGTAACAATTTGCCATGAACAATTAAAACTAGACAACAACAACAACAAAATGTATTTATATAGCACATTTTCATACAGATGATGTAGCTCAAAGTGCTTTACATGAAGAAGAAAGAGAAAAAACACAAAATAAATGAGAAAACAGAATAGAATAGGGTTCACTTCCAGGGTCCTCCCTGCATGGAGTTTGCATGTTCTCCCCATGTTCTTCATGTTCTTCTTCCGGTTTCCTCCCACAGTCCAAAGAGCAGATTAGGTGCATTGGCGATTCTAAATTGTCCCTAGTGTGTGCTTGGTGTATGTGTGTGTGTGTGTGCATGCGCCCTGTGGATGGATGGATAAAAGTAAGGTCCGATGGCCATGGAGGACAGAAAAAAACAAAATCTGCAGGGGTTCAGAGGCCATGAGACCACCCAGCTCCCTCTAGGCATAACATAAATGTCCTCAATCAGTCCTCATGGTATTCAGGGTTCACATGGAAGAACTTGATGATGATGGTCATGTGGACTTTTGGCCTTCAATCCATCAATGTAGGGACATCACGGTGCTTTGATCGGTTGGTGGTGGCGCAGATCACCACTACAGAAAACCAGAAAAAGAACAGAAGAGAAAGTAGGGGTTAGTACGGATTTCAGAGCCACCACGAATGATAATGATAATTAATTGAATATACAGAGCATACAGAGCATCAAACTAAAATGAAGCTATGAGAAAGCCATGTTAAGAGTATTTAAAGAGGTTAGTGAGTGCATTTATAAACCATTCATGTTTCTTTTTTCAGGGGAGGGAGAGATTCCTAAGGACTGGAAGCTATCAAGTGTTGTCACATTAATTGAAATATAACTTTTTTAATTTCCTTATACAATAGTTTAAATGTTTACATACACCAGAGGACTGAGATGTCAGATTCTTCTATCAAATAAATCATGGCATCATTTCAGACTTTCTAATGAAGTTGCTCAAAACTGACCTATGTTTCTTCTCATTATCCTGTATTCATCTGCACTGCCTATAGTATGGACACATGTCTTTCCTTTCATCAGGTAAGCTCCTGGGGTAAAACTCCTGCAGCTGCTAATAAAATGGACACATAATAGGCAGGACAGATGACAATCTTTTGGAGAATGTATGTCATCAAAATACAGTATATTTCAGCCATCCTTTTTCCAGTATAGACCCATTGTAATCATATGCTGAAGAAAATTAAAATATTCACTGAGTCTTGCCCACATGTAGTGAGAGATACTCTTGTATTTGTCTGATTTAAAGTACTTGAATTATATTAAAAGCTGATGACAAAACAACAAATAAATGTTTGGAATGGCATATGGCCCCTTCCAAGGCAGGGGTATCAAACTCATATGTGGTCGGGTGCTACACTACATTGGCTTATAAGTAATTTTTAACCCCCCTGTCAAATTTAAGCACAAATCCAGAAAATATACAGTTCATCTAATTTGACTACAACAACTTCTGTATTTAACTAAGGATAACACCAGGGGAGTTTAGCTTTTTATGGAGTTAAAGCAAGGATATCTTTTTAAATCACATGAGAACAAAACTTGCAATATTTTACTTGAATTGATTTAATTTAATGATGTACCCCAACATTTACTTGTTAATTGGACATAAGCAGTTTTACTGTGGTTATGCAATACTCCATTTCAAAGCATCATTTAATAGATTATTGGCAATATTTACTGGAACTTATTTAAATTAATTTCAGAGAAAGCACTAAAACATGACGGGTCCTTCATTTGTCATAGATACCTCCTTTTGTTGGTGTAGAAATTCAATAATTTCTTTGTGCACTTTAAAAAAAAGGAACTATAGCAGTCAAAGCCTTAGCTATCTAACTTTCATTCAATAAGGCAAACTATGACACATATTATTGTTAGCTGAAAGTCTACAAAATTTTCTGCGATTGTGCCCGTTGGAGGCAGATTTTTTAGAAGCTACGCTCATCACACTATTCTTTTGGAGGATCTTGCTGCAAAATGCAACTTCTACAATGTTACAATGGAAATGTTTGAATATGTGGCTTAGCCTTATTCCTTTTTCACATATCAGTAATGTCCTTGCTCTTACCTATTTCACTTGGGAAAGCATTATAAGATTTCACTTTATCCTTAAGTTGATTAATTAATTTTTCAGATGTTTAATAATTTTTATCTACAATCATATTCCTACACAGACAAATATTCACAAAAACATACTGCTTTTCAGGACACATGTGTGCCACATCATTTAGAATTCAGTTTTTAAGAAATTCCTCCTTTGAGTAATCTTTGATAAGGCAGCAATCTCATTAGTAAAGATCTAACTGTCTGTTATTGGTATTAATCTCACAGCCATGCCTAAACACAGTGTTATTTTTAGAGGTAAAATATTTACTTATTTACCATTTTTTCCCCATTTTAGCAATGTATTTGTCAATTTTTCCTACTGATTAGTTTAATAGATTAATAGTTTATTGATTACAAGAGGAAATGACAGTGTTGCAGCAGTAGATAATCAAAAACTACACAGACAACAATCAAAATTTAACGATAAAACATATAAAAATAATCATAATGGTCTAAAAATTAACATAGTAAATGGCAGGAAAGTTACTCACACCAGTAGTAATGTTGTTACAGTTAATAGAAACTGGTAAAAAAGACCACCATTCCATTAGCACTGTGGTTGAATCAGCCTTGTGCTGAAGGTGCTTCACAGGTTGTTTAAAGTGTCATGTGAGACATTGTTCATGTTAATTGTTCTTTTGAGACTATTGTTTTCCTTGAGAACGACTATGTATCTTTTATACATGTAAAATATATACTTTTTACTGTGTAAGTCAAAGCGAGCAACTGAACTCCACACTGTTTATCTGCAGTAGAAAAACCTCCTACAATTTCCTCATTTGGTTATGCTGATCAGTGACCGACACTGCCTTGATCATGAATAAGCGACAAACATAGTCGCCTTGTGTCATAGCATAGGCGTAGCTGGGGGTTGGAAAACAAAGACTTTTTTCACAAGACCTGTCTGTCATCTTTCCAGAGAAAATTACAAATACAAAATCATATCTTTTCATAAGTAAGCCAATTTTTTTCATTAAGGAATGTAGTTTAATTTTTATGTTATGTAAATCTTTCACATGTGGTAGGCTAAAAAGTATTTTATAGCAAGCAATGTACTATCTTGATCACATGCCTCTTATCCATTGTAACTCTTGTTAATACTCTGTCAGTCAGAGAGATTTCGATCACAGCTATTTATCTTTCTCTTCAACTAATAAAAATACAGCTTCTCTCTCTCTTACTCATTTACTCAGCCATTTTTATATTTTGTGACATATGGGGTAGTAATGGAAATGCTTCAGTTACAGAAAAAATACTTTTTCGCACACAAACAAAAGCAGGATCAGCTGCTTTCATACATGAGTCATATATCTCACAGTAAAATAAAACCTTTAGAAGTGATTGATTGTTTGATGCAATTGGCTTTTACCCACCTTTTGGAAGGGAACAGCTCTCAGCAGGATCCCTTTGAATTCTTTTAATTTCAGGAAATTACAATTGGACTTGAATTCTTTTTTTTTCTTAATTAAGTTTTAGTTTAGTTTTGAAAGACTTCAAAGACTGTTTCTACAAGTTAAAGTATAAATTGGTGCTTTTTATTTTATTTGTGTAACTCCGGACCCAATATATAACAATGTCACATTTTCTTTGACACTAGTATGTTGCAGTTCACTATAGCACACAAAACAGTATATACCAGTCCAGCCTTCAAAAATAATGAGATAAAAAAATGGACATATGAATAGGTAATTTCTGTCATGAAAGTGTTCCGAGTGCAGTTTGTGGGATGTCTAACAATATGTAATTCACGAGCAGGGCATCACTAGTCATGATTGAGACAAACTAGTGGCTAACAAGACTTTGAAATCAGGTTTATGTCATTTTATTAACAGAACAGTGATTCGAAATACCCCAAAGTGCAAAACAGTACAATAAAAACTTCAATAAATAAGTGTTTCAAAAAATAATGTTAAAAACCCAAGTGTTGGAGAGTTAAAGGCCTAAATTATGTTCCTTTCTCAACTGTCAGGATGACAGGAGACTGAAAGGTTGCAGCCCATCACATTCCCAATACAACAAATGGATCAGAGTTGTTGTTGCTTCCAGGGTACGTTGCCCATCCCTGAATGCCACTATGTCTGGCTTCTTTCAAGATGCACCACATTGTATCACCGATCTAGAAACTGTATCCGAGCTGCCCCCAGATTGTTGACAAAAGCTTCCAGGGCTCCTTGTACATCTACAAGATTCTGGACTCTAGAGTGTCTTTCCTTCAGCTCACTCAAGAGCAGTCATCATCCAGAACCTTGCAGCCTTCGATTCTTCGCTTTCTTACAGCCATCAGTGTGGTCAGTGCTGCCTTTCCTTTACACTCCCTTTCCTCTTCGACCAGCAATCACTTCACAAACAACTCAAAAACACACAACAATCCTTTCTCTGACGCTACCTCATTCCCCTTTAATTCCAGCCTTGATGCAGGAGGTTACTGCTGAAAAATATGCCGTATTGCAATCCATTCATTTAGCAGGCGCCTGCTTTTATGTAAGCACAGCACACCAGCTCAGACTAAAGGGTTGCACTAAAACCAAAATTAAACAATTATAAACACCCTCTTGTCTTAACACCAGTAGCAGATGTACATGTTTGGGACCGTGAAGCTTTAAATGTTATAGGGGCCCCTTTGCAACCAGCAGTGAGGTCTGGGTAACCATTATTATTTTCTTCAATGGGGTTATTCCACAATAGATCACAAATTTTTTTTTAATTCAACCACTAAATCTCAGATTTTAATTAAAGTTGCTGTACTGGAGTATCTCACATCTCAAAGTCATTGGTATGAATAAAGATTTCCTGTGCCTTATAGTTTTCAAGTTATGGGGGATGAAAATCAGGGACATGTTATATACATGCGTGATGCATCATAAAATGATGAAATAAAACAAAAAAAAGAAAACAGTCAATGCAATCTTTTATTTTAGACAATTATGAAAATGCATACTACATGAAGCACATTTTACATTTTATTTTTATTTGTATTATTATTTTGTATTGAATTACACGATATTACTAATATTCTTATTTTATAAAAGACCCTTCTCATACATAGACACCGAAAATGTTTAAGTAATGTAGACTAAAGTCTTTTCTGAGTGCTCTCCGGGATTAGGGGCCCTGAAGCTTAAGTTTCATTAGTTTCATAGTAGTTCTACCCCGCTTACCACACACATGCTTTTAGATCGATAGGCCTTTTAAAAAAGCAGAATTAGAAAATGTGTCAATAGCTCAACCATCTGGTACTTTCCTAACCAAAAAAAAAAGAAATCAATACTATTTTAGCCATACTGTACTTAGGGTGTTGAATTTTGCTTCTGATACAGTACTGTGTGTAAGTTGACCAAAAGCTAATGTACCTATTATATGAAAGAATTATATAGGAGTAAGAATTTTAACATCTTATATTATTCAAAGCCTTACTAGTGTATATGCATCCATTTCCTAACTCAAAGCACAGTACACTACTTTGCTTCTTTAAATTTATCAAGCTTACTGTATGGTAAAAAATAAAAATGACTTTGGTATGTAATACAATAAAATTTGTTTGGTTTTAAATGTACATAGCTTAATCTTTACCAGTTAAAAAAAACAGTTTGCAGTTCTAGGAATCCGGTTTTATCTTGGCCTGGCCCATGTGTAGCTTTAATTACTAAATCTCATATGTTTTCACCGCTTTCCAAATGTGTGGGCCTGGTATGCCATTCAATGTTGGTTTCTGTGATGTGTTTCTGCTGGAATAACCTCCAGGTGCCTGTGACTTTGTAATGGACTAAATTGTGGTGTACAAAATGGATGGGGTTATTTTAAGCATGGAAATAGTAATTTAGTTACCTTTAATAAATATGGGGAGAATTCACCATAGTAATTTCTAAAGTACAATTTGAGAACTTTACTTTTAGGAACTTAGATGTAGAGACAGCTAAAGTCATAAAAATTAGACATATGCAGAATAATGCACATTTCACAAATCAGAAAGTAAATCCCTAGGTGGGACTGAGGTGCTGATAAAATCCTAACACATATTTCAATAGGCCAGGACTGCCACAGCTTAAATAATTATATTTACAGTAACATAAGCAATGCAGAAGTAAGCACATTGCCAGTATTTTGCCTATTGTGATAGACATCTTCTCTAAAGATAATATGACATATGACATAAGAGTCGTTTCCGCTTTATATTTCTAAGTTCATGTTTGAAGAAAAATATTACTAACACATACAGGTAATTGTCTTCATCTACATTAAAATTTGCTGTTGTACACAGTGTCATCTTTCAAGGCATATACAATTTATGTCTTTCACATACACTGAAAAAAGTATAACCACCATTCAACTTAAAATAATTAAGGTAATGATTCACACTTAATATTTTCAATCCGAACCAATATAATTTTTTTTATCTTATTGAACCCACAACTTTTAAGTTGAGGCAAATCATTTAGAGTGATTGGGTGTAACTCACTTGCTTTATACTGAAGTAAATCTATTTTTTAAGTTGTTACAATTTAAAATGGTTTATTGGTCGTAACCTGTTTTTATGCTATTAGAAATATTATGAACATAACACATTTCAATGCTGTACTTTTTACATTTATTTAAAAATCTAGTGAAAATACACAAGCATTTTGCACTGTAAATCTTAAATATACAACAAAAAATTACTTAATGTTTCTACAGCTTTCTTGAAAATATGTTTTATTACGAGTTCTTATACTTAAAATTAACAGTTGAGAAACAGGGTTACTTACCAGAAATCCTCCGTTATAAAAGTCTGCTACTGAAAATGACCAGACCTGTATAGACACGTCCACTCCACTCGGGAAGTGTTCTTCTTTTTTGGCGTTTGGAAAGCCATCACGCTGGAAAGTTCGACCAGAAGAATATACAAACGGCCCCTCGCACACAGCACACGAACAACCTAAAATATTAGGTTAACTGAAATAGGATTTTTATGTTTATTCCCTCCACCATAACTTACTTTGGTACAAAGAATTTTTTTTACTTTGATTGAGATCTGAAACCAAATTTTTCAAGCTACAACACTAAAAGACTAATCTTAAGTTGCTTGAAAGAGAAAATTTACATTGAATGAACAACATCAATGTTATACTTTTTATAGTGTAAGCACTCAGCTTGGCCTTTATTAATACCTTTGATACTCTGGGATTCACACTGAGAATTACATTTTCCATTTAAAACCCCTTAGCATGGACATAAATTAAACCTGTAATGTATTATCAATGTTCTTTAAGGTACAAAGTGTATCTTTAAAATAACTTTTAATGCACTTCTTAAGAAAGTAAGAGAAAACTAGATATTGAACATAAACTTCAGTGTATTCAATGTCATTTTCCATGGAGGAATGCATTTTAAGGGAGTGATTCACTGAACTTCCATGTACTCTCTGGGATGTCTGATAGTGAAGCAGCTTTTGAAGTTAAAAATTAAACCACCACTGTATAATATATGTCAGATTTAATAAGATTCCACATCTATGAAAACCATCTAGAAATAAACAGAACAATTATGAAGTACAGTCATATAAAATAGTTTGGGAACCCCTCTCAGCCAGCATAATAATTTACTCTACTTTCAACAAAAAAGATAACAGTGGTATGTCTTTCATTTCCTAGGAACATCCGAGTAATGGGGTGTTTTCTGAACAAAGATTTTTAGTGAAGCAGAATTTAGTTGTATGAAATTAAATCAAATGTGAAAAACTGGCTGTGCAAAAATTTGGGTCCCCTTGTAATTTTGCTGATTTGAATGCATGTAACTGCTCAATACTGATTACTTGCAACACCAAATTGATTGGATTAGCTTGTTAAATCTTGAACTTCATAAACAGGTGTGTCTAATAATGAGAAAAGGTATATAAGGTGGTCAATTGCAAGCTGTGCTTCCCTTTGACTCTCCTCTGAAGAGTGACAGCATGGGATCCTCAAAGCAACTCTCAAAAGATCTGAAAACAAAGATTGTTCAGTATCATGGTTTAGGGGAAGGCTACAAAAAGCTATCTCAGAGGTTTAAACTGTCAGTTTCAACTGTAAGGAATGTAATCAGAAAATGGAAGGCCACAGGCACAGTTGCTGTTAAACCCAGGTCTGGCAGGCCAAGAAAAATACAGGAGCAGCATATGCACAGGATTGTGAGAATGGTTACAGACAGCCCACAGATCACCTCCAAAGACCTGCAAGAACATCTTGCTGCAGATGGTGTATCTGTACATTGTTCTACAATTCAGCACAATTTGCACAAAGAACATCTGTATGGCAGGGTGATGAGTAAGAAGCCCTTTCTGCACTCACGCCACAAACAGAGTCGCTTGTCGTATGCAAATGCTCGTTTAGACAAGCCAGATTAATTTTGGAACAAAGTGCTTTGGACTGATGAGACAAAAATTGAGTTATTTGGTCATAACAATAAGCGCTTTGCATGGCGGAAGAAGAACACCACATTCCAAGAAAAACACCTGCTACCTACTGTCAAATTTAGTGGAGGTTCCATCATGCTGTGGGGCTGTGTGGCTAGTTCAGGGACTGGGGCCCTTGTTAAAGTCAAGGGTTGGATGAATTCAACCCAATATCAACAAATTCTTCAGGATAATGTTCAAGCATCAGTCACAAAGTTACGCAGGGTTTGGATATTTCAACAAGACAATGACCCAAAACACAGTTCGAAATCTACAAAGGCATTCATGCAGAGGGAGAAGTACAATGTTCTGGGATGATTTGAAGCAGGCTGTCCATGCTTGGCAGCCATCGCATTTAACTGAACTGGAGAGATTTTGTATGGAGAATGGTCAAAAATACCTCCATCCATCAAAGGCTATAGGAGGCATCTAGAGGCTGTTATATTTGCAAAAGGAGGCTGAACTAAGTATTGATATAATATCTCTGTTGGGGTACCCAAATTTATGCACCTGTCTAATTTTATTATGATGCATATTGCATATTTTCTGTTAATCCAGTAAACTTAATGTCACTGCTGAAATACTGCTGTTTCCATAAGGCATGTCATATATTAAAAGGAAGTTGCTACTTTGAAAACTCAACCAATGATAAACAAAAATCCAAAGAATTAAGAGGGGTTCCCAAACTTTTTCATATGAATGTATACCAAATATAAGCATCTGCTGCTACACTTTGTATTGCTCTGTTATTTCAAATTACACTACTCTGTTAGAGGGTGGGAGAATATATACTGTGGAATATGCTACAAATGATTTAACCCCTGAATGGCATTATCTGCCTTAATACACTCTTTAATATTAAGAATAACCTGAGAGAAAGTAGTAGAGAATGTACATATAACTCTGGATTCAACCTTATTTAGGCAGTTTAATGCAGTTAATTTATTTGGTAAGATTTAAGTAAAGAAGCAAATGTGTATTTTTAAGCATTGTTAATTTAAATATTATGGTATAGTCACACATAATAGTTGGTTAATTTAAATCCAATTCTTGAACCTGCCTAATCCAACTAAGGGTCAGAGGGAGCAAGAGCCTGTACCAGCAGCAGTGGCATATGGGATAATAAAATTATAGTGTGGAAGTGTAATGTATAAGGTCTACAAGATGTGTGCTGTTGCTTTAGCAACCAATATTTTAATAGAAAAGTCAAGTGAAAATGGCTGCTTTAAAAGTAAAATTCCTTAAAAAATGCCTTCATAGATACTGAATAAAATCATACAGAGGAAAGTGTATTATCATATTTTATTCTTTTTTTACAATCACATATCTACTTCAAAATTTTGTATTTTGCAAAAATGATCTGTAGCAAGTCATGCAATGAATTACTCCTTTTTTAAATGACTGTAATTTAAATGTGAGCATTCACCATTATTACTTATTATTTTTCATTGGAGTTAAATGAAAATATACAATATAAACATGCATAATAAGTTTTAAATATGACTTTAATTATAAAATTGTTCTGTGAATTTTAGGTTACCCATTTTTGGAGTGTAGGGCACGCATTTCTGTGTATATTCTTAAGCAGTATCTGCACTTTTGTATGGTTTATCAGACATTCCCGTTGTAAATGTATCATACTTAGACCAGTAAGTAGATTTCAGTTTTAAAAGAGGCTACTATAGATAGAGTATGTTTATTCTCAAGACTTCATTCAGTGGAGTTTATCTAGCTTCTTCTTGCTTCCCTTGTTAGATTTTGTATATTATGTTGTACTTATACAAAGTTTAATGTTAATAACAGTATAGGACATTTTCTCATTATAATATCTTTTGTTATTTATTGTCACCTGCTATTTAGGGTGCATCGGGATAAGCTCTGATAACTACAAAACATGAAATGTGTAGTACTATACTTTTATTTTTATTGTTTTGGAACATATAATTTTGTAATTTATTAACAGTAGTGCTTAACTATGTTACATATAATTAATTCTTATGCTTATCCCTTTCACAATCAATATATTTACCTTCTTTTCTTTTCTATAGTATTGTACCTGCCCTGCAGATTTTACTCATTTTTATAGTTACAAAGTTCTATGATTATTTTGACCTATTAATAAATATACCTTTAAAAGAATAGTCTGTAGATACATTCCAAATGACTGTATACTTATAAACAAAATATTGACTTCATACTACATGAATAGTGCTGTAAAAAAAAGTATTTGAATAAGTACTGTAATTGGTTTACTAATGACCTCAACTTTTAGTTATTTTGAATGTTTTGATTAATACGCAGGCCTTATTTAGGCAATCCCTGTCCATTATTAATTTTACTAACTTTTTCCCTGCACTCTCATATTATTTTTGCACTCATTTTGTAGATACACACCGTATTGAGAGAAATCAGAGAATTTTGTTTCTTGCTACAGAAAGAATTGTCTGCATCAGCAAAACTAAGGAATTGGTTATTGACTTTTGCTGTACCAAAGAGGCTTTACACCAGGTCACTGTTCAAAGAGTCGATGTGGAGGTGGCGCATTGTTATAAGTACTTAAGGGCCTAAATCAGTGGTAGGCTGGGTGTGCTTCATAACACAGTGTAACTACATAAGAGAGGGCAGGAAAGACTCCTTTTTCTTAGGAGACTACAATCCTTTAATCTGTGTAGTGACATCCTTCACATATATTGCAACTCTGTAATGGCCAGTGTGATTTTCTATGTGTGGTGTGCTGGGCTGGTAAAATCACTTTATGAGAGGCCCGATGAATCGTCAAACTAATTAAAAGGGCAGAGTCAGTTATGCACCCCTGTAGGTCGTAGCAAAGGAAAGAATTAAAACAAAACTGAGTGTCATTATGAACAATGCTGCAAATCCTCTCTATGACACAATGACAATGACAATTTCAGCCAATGAATTATTCATTGTCAGGAAACACTACTGGGGCTCCTTTATGCCAACAGTAATGTGCATGTATAACACCTCACTGTGACAGCCAAGTCAGAAGTTTTCTTTCTTTTTAATTTTCTTTCTTTTTAGTCATTCTGGTGCATGTACAGGCCATTGTGTGTTTGTTTATATATTTATTTTATGAGCTTCTTAAGTTCTATCTATCTATCTATCTATCTATCTATCTATCTATCTATCTATCTATCTATCTATCTATCTATCTATCTATCTATCTATCTATCTATCTATCTATCTATCTATCTATCTATCTATCATAATCCCATCATGCCATAATCAAAAATCATTCCTAAAAACTACAGGTCTGGAAATGTTTACAGTGTTTTTACTAATCACCCTTCTCAGAAATGTTCATCCTTTCAAATTATTTTTAAAAGAATGCCATTTATGTTTCACTGATGTTACACTCAACTCCAAATAAAGGTGATCCATAGGCATTTCTAATATCAAGTAAGGGCACTGCACAAAAACTGCATTCATGCCAAAATTGCAAGTCAGAAACTCAGGTTCACTATGTATGATCAAAGTAACTGTACAAGTATGCTTAAATAAGGACAGCTGACCGATATTGTACAGACAGATAGGTCAAAAGCGGAACTTTTTTTGCTGTAATGTGCCCAGTTGCATTGCACAGTAAAAGCCTTTTACTAGCAGTCATGGTAGATGAAAATAAAACTTAGGAATGGCCCAGTCCAAGTCCAGACAAAGCCTGATAGATGTTTTGTGCAAATCCTACTGTACATTGAGAGGCTCACATAGTAAAATATATTCTGTAAGTAGCAATGGGACAAAATTCATTCACAGTTCTTTGAAAAATGTATCCATGGAACCACAGAAAAAAGTGTAGTTGCAGTTATGTCTGCTAACAGTGGGCCCTGGTGTTTTAGGAGATGAATAAATTATTTAATAAAAAAGGAAAGAAGCAGCTACATTTTGTTATGTTTGTTCACTCAGGCTCAGTTTAATCATAAATTAGATAGTTTGATGATTTTGTTAACATTCAGAGTGAAAACAATAAAACCATGCAGCAAATCTAATGGGGCAAATACCTTTTCATGGCACTGAATGAGAACAATAAGTTTAGTAGGCCAGGCCAGTATTTCCTCTTTGAGCAAAATGTAGTAAACATAAATCCAAATAAATCCCAGAAATCTTTAATATTCTCAATAAATAATGGTGAATGCTTCTTTCAGTTAATTCCTGTCACTGGCTTTCTTTATGTACTGGATGTGCTAAAGATAACAATGTACCCCTCTGAAAATACTAGACATCTGCTATAGCTAACTTACATGGTTTAAAAATTTGTTAGTGTTTTATAATCTCTCTATATTTAGAGTTGAATGTAATGGATTTAATGGCTCAGGGTTAAATTTCAGAATATTAATTTACAATGTTTAATTTGTATAAAACAACATGTGCTAATCTGGAAACAGTGGATTTAAAATTAGACCACTCATTAATAATGGAACTGAGGAAATTTGTGTGTGTTGTTATTTACAGTGCATGCCAACAGAGTCATGGGCACAAGAGCCAAGATGGCAAGATACTGTGTTTATAAAAATATAAATATTTGTATTTAACGGCCTAATAAGAAGCATTGGAAATCTGCAAGATGAGCGAATATCTTATAACTTCTTCCGCAGGTGCGAGGATAGCTACAAGCTACGGACTTGCTGTCCTGCTTCTTGTTTGTGGCTTTGTCAAGGGTGCTTTGCTATAGTTTAAGTGCTGACTTTTTCCAATATCACTTTCTCTTCTTAAAGCAAAGAGAAAATTGCCTGCTATTTCCACGGAGCGGACAGCACAGTTGGCCCTAACTTCCAACCACCACTCTGCACCCAATGTATTCTAATAATCTACACAAGAAGCACCTTTTTCAAGTAAAATGAAGAAGAGAACCTCTTGTACTGATCATAAATTCATGACAATTGAGAACTGCTGTTGTCTACTTAATATATTATTGTCTTTTCACCAAGATTTTTGTTTTTTCAATATTTTATAGCCATTGTGTCACTTTGTGGAGTTTAAAAATGACCTTTGTGTATTATATATTTAAATGTGTTTTTTTTGGCAATGTATTTTCTTTAAAGACAACCTAAAATGTATTGCTTACACATGCTATACATGTATCTGTAAAAGGGAAAAAATGTTTGCATTTGTCTCTGATATATACACAGACATACATATATATATATAAATATATGGTACATATATATGTGTATGTTGTTATCCTAAAGCAGTTAAAAAGCTGATGCTTTATTGTAGGATCTTTTGTATTAAATGTTCTGCAAAACAATTCTTGGTCCTTGTCATTGCAGAAATATTCTGTATTAATAAAGGAAATAGCACATAATTCTTTGTTTCAATAACTACATGATTATAATAAAGATTACACTTTTATCTGTTTTGGTTGTTGAAATCAATTAAAGATTTATGTAAAAACTGTTTAAAAATGGAAATTTTGTTATAAGATAATGAAATCTTTCCAAATTTACAAAAGAAATTGCTATATTTTTTAGAAGATTTGAACTACAAAATATGCTAAATGAAACTATACAACACTTGGATCTTTCGTAAGTTTTCTGTAACTACTGTGGATATCTATATGTACTAGAGTGTTAGAAAAATGCCATGGTAAAACAGATGCTACCACCTGAAAAAATGTATGCTCAAGTTATTTCATTCAATTTAAGTACTAAATATATTTTTGAAATTACCTTCAATCATTTATGGAATGCATAACATTAATAAATTATGATTTAAAACCACTTACAATTATTTAAAATTCCAGTACAGGTATTAATTTTATTGTCACTATTGGAGACATTCTATTGACAAACATGACAATATTTAAAACAGAGGGTATGTAAAAATCACATGAATGGAGGACATGCCAGCTACAGGAGTCAAACGCAAAATAAATTTCCTATAACAATAAATATCACAAATGAAGAAGAACAGACTGTCTATTGATGTTAATTGTTAAAATTGCATTTGAAAAAAATACATTTTTATTGCAATAATTTGCATTAAAAGATTTTCATTTTTGCTACAGGAGCATACATTATGGTCAATTTATACATTTAGAAGTCATGGATACATCCAATGTTGACTTTCCTCTAACTTGTTATTAAATGACTTCTGTAAAAACACTTTCTACCAAAATACTAGGTGATAATTACTATATGTTCAGAAAACTTTTCATTACAGATTTGTTTTGATTAATGTTAACTTTTCCTTTTCCTTGTCTCCACATGAACCTCCAATTAATTAATACTACATTATTGTACAAGGTTTAGAGTCTTACATTTTACGAGTGAATGCTGTTAGAAGTATTTCCAAAATCAACATGTAGAATTTTGTTTATTACATTCTTCTTTTTGAAATATTTATTTTATGTAACATAAAAGTGTATTCTTCTACATATTACTTTTAACACAATACTGATAAGACCTTAAGGAATGTCTCCTGTGAAATAGAACTCTTTTTTGCAGATTTCCAACAAAATGTTATCCCCTGGTATCAGTTCAAACAGTTTCTTGAGCTCTACTGTTATAACATTCATGAACAGGTGGTCGCTAGTATGTCTTTATTAAAAAAAAAAAAAGAATACATTTGCGATAGCACAAGTAATGATAGGATCTATTTTATTTCCATTTATTCTTTCTCTTTAACCTCAACATTAGTTTCTCCTCAAATTTAATTAAACTGATAAATATAATTTTGTGTTTAAATGAATAAACACTGAGTTGTAGTGCAAGTTGAGTGTTACTAGGAAAAAAAATACACGGTAAAATATTTTGGATGGCTGTTCTTTCTTTAAATGTACTGTAGGTGGTGAAATTTTATTAACACAATAATCCAGTAGTATTGAAGAAACATAACTATAACCCTGAGAGCCATTTGGAAGAAACAAAACAAAAATTTTGGAACAAGGATCCCAGAAGCCTAATAAATGAGGTAAGCAATGTCATTTCGATGAATGAGCATGGGAAGCATCTATGTTTTACAGGTAGACAGGCAAAAATATGTTCATGCAGTGTAAAGCAATCTATCAATATGTAATTTCATTTCAAATTATCATATTTTCACCCTCCATACTACAAAGCATGTGTCAAATCCTTTACAAGACTGACAATGTATGTTAAAATGATAATTTAATAGAGAAATAATCATAATCAACAATGAAATAAAGGCAAACACCTAACGTTAAAAAAACCAAAATAAGGTGTACAGAATGGTGTTAGAGAGACTCTAAAAAGAAAACTGTTTATCTACATGTGTTCTAGGCAGCCAAACACCAGTAATTATTGGTGCAAATTATAAAAATGTAAGCCAAAACATATACAAATAAAAGCTGATAAAATAATAATTATAAAGTCAAACCTTCATAGCCCTAGCATTACTGTAGTTTGGAAATCTGTTGTGATCCTCGAACATTCGGGTGGTATAATAAAATATTTTTAAATACAGGATTGGGTTTTCTAAAAGTGATGCATCTTAGTGAATTACAAACAAATTAAAGCGCTAACCAAAAGTATTTGTCATGGTTGTGATCATGTCTCGAATGGCTTCTTCAGGTATTTAATGCTACAATTTAAAGTGCTTCTTTGTTGAGTCCTCTGTATGTCAACAGAATGCAAAAAAGCATTTCCAATTGAAAACTGAACAGCTGATACACATAAATATCAAATATATTTTTCATTCTTACACAAGAAAAATACATATAAATGTGTAAAATGAGTATTAGAAAAACATTAATAAGATTATTTGGTTTAGATTGAATGGACATACAGTATGATGACCCAATAAAGACTGTGGCAATGCATTTATCAATGTGACAATTAAAGCAGAGCTAACACATTAACCAACAAACTGTTGTAAAGTGAGTTAGGGGTTCATGGCAGTGTGGGAGTTTTAATAAAAACAGTGTGGCTCAGACTTGGTTCATGTAGATGCATGCTGCTGGAAAGTTGTGAGGCCGCAGGGTGTACAATGAGAAAATTATCTTATTGCATATTCACGTCCACACATGAAACTATCACAGCCATTCCCCATTGATGCTCTGAAGGTTCTTAAGCAAAGCAACTATATCCACAGGGTATTTAGGTGTCTGAATAGGACAGAGAATGGAAAAAGAAAGAACATATTGAGAACAGAAAGAAGGTTTGGGAGTGTGAACAGGTGCAGTGGACACAAGGCAAGGGGGTTGGGAGGCCCCAGGGAACTCTATGGTTGAATCGCTCCTGGTGAGCTTTAGAGGAGCTGGAGTAGTCGGTTGGCTTCTTGGAACATTTTATGGACACCAAGGGATATGGGTGGGCTGATGGAAGACAGGCATTTGGTATCCCAGCAGGTTTTGGCAGAGGTGGCTGGGATAAAAACTGATTGAATAAGGACCGCACTTGCTGGTGTCTCAGCTATGCTGTGGAAACTAGATGGGTGAGTGGGGGAGACAAGATAGAGAGAGAGAGAGAGATAAAGCGAGAGAGAGAGAGAGAGACTCACTGAGGCCCACAGGAGAAAAGGCAGACAAAGGAACCCGGTTTTAACTGGATTATGTCAGTTATTCTGATCTTATTTATTTATTGACTGATTTTAACTCCCACAATGAGCACTGATTTAAAGGATTATTTATTGGATTATTTATCTATTGAACTGTAATGGACTATTTATTTGGGGACTGCTTTTTTTGATTGCTGTGAATAAATTGCAAAAAGTACTTTGCACCAGTCTTGCTTGTTTGTGTCATTATTCCACAAGTCCATCCTTGGTTCATGATTATCGATGTCCCAGAAAATGGGTAATGCCAAGGCTGTGGGCACCAGAAGCATCAAAAAACACAGTGCAAATATACTCTCTACCTTCCCTCCCACTCTCCACCATGCCATATCAACTGTGATTATCAGGAAGAATTTCATTTAAAAGAACTAAATCAGTCTAATTGTCTTGAATGTTTGATTTTAGATATAACCGCATGGGAATTGCTTTACTGCTGATGCAAAACAAATAAACCACTAAATGTTGTGCTGACTACAAAACCAGCAGCACAAATATGCCCAAAAAAGATTCTAATTACTCTTATCATGCCTTCCATTTTCCAACCCGCTGAATCCGAACACAGAGTCACGGGGGTCTGCCGGAGCCAATCCCAGCCAACACAGGGCAGGAACCAATCCCAGGCAGGGTGCCAACCCACCGCAGGACACACACAAACACACCCACACACCAAGCACACACTAGGGCCAATTTAGAATCGCCAATCCACCTAACCTGCATGTCTTTGGACTGTGGGAGGAAACCAGAGCGCCCGGAGGAAACCCACGCAGACATGGGGAGAACATGCAAACTCCACGCAGGGAGGACCCAGGAAGCAAACCCAGGTCTCCAGGTCTCCCAACTGCGAGGCAGCAGCGCTACCCACTGCGCCACCGTGCCATCCTACTCTTATCATACACGGGGAAATGTTATTTTTAAGATGTATCAATGTAATTTCTGTTTCTGACATCTATATTTATTAATTTAGATATTTACAGACCACAAGTGCATAATACAACACTTACATCAGTAGCAGGTAAGTTGACTTCCCAAGGTCAGAGACTGCAGATAAGTGAGTCATGAAAGATTAAAACAGCTTACCATGCAGTTTACATCCAACATGTAGATAAAAAGCTACTATAATTGCATTATCACAATGAACTTCACATTTCAAAAAGATTACATTTTTCACTCCATACAAATATCATAATATGGAATGGTATGTTACTGGGAAGTATGAAATTGAGCATATTATACCATATCTAGACACCTGATAGAATGATTTTTTGAGCTTTTCATATACTGCATTGAAATTATAAACCCAAAGCGTTGTTTTTTACACACTATCTATCATTGTTCAGGTTAGTTAAAACATTTCCTACTTTTCAATCAGACATTTTCAAACTGGAGAAATAAAATGCAACTGTTAGCTTTAAGCAGAGAGCTTAAACAACAACAACAACACTGTCTTTCACCGTAGGAACTGCACAAAAATTTGTTAACTGTACGGCAAAAGTAAAATGCCAGCCCATTAAATGTTTGTGTGAAAAAGAAAATGCACTGTTGTTATGAGTGATTTACTAGTTTGGCTGCATTAAACAATGTTTCTATAAGTTATTGATTAGTTTTTTAAACATTTACATTTTTTCTACTAATTTTGTTGTTCTTCTTCTTCGTCTTCAACTTTTCCCACTTCTATGTGGGGTCGATGTGCTTGATCAATCTTCTCCATGCAGCTTGGTCCTGCACCTCCTCTCCAGTCAGACCATTTTCCTTCAGATTTTTTTTTACTTTATTGATCCACCTCTGCATTGGCCTCCCTCACTTTCTTTTCCCCCTGTACCTCCATTTCCCATCACTCTTTTGCCCACATATTCATTGTTTCTCCTCATCACATGTCCATACCAATTCAACCTACTTTACTGTACTTTCTTAGGTACTTCTCCCATATCTATTATACCTCTGATTGTCTGATTTCTTATACTGTCCTTTTTGTATCTCCACAAATCCATGCCAACAGTATAATTTCTACCACATCTAACTTCTTCTCTTGCACTCCCTTTACTGCTCATATCTCAGCTCTATACATTATTGCTGGTCTTACCTTTGACCTTTGCCTTAATTCTTTGATCACACAATACTCCTGATACCTTCTTCCAGTTATTCCATCTACATTGCACTCTAATAGTTGTCTCTGCGTCTAATTTTCCATCATGAGCTGCCACTGATCCTAGATATTTAAATGTATCCATTTTTTCAGTAGCTCTCCCTGTATGCTAACTTCTGTCTTCTACCTTTTTATCTTCAATTCTCTATCTTCCAAAGCCTTTCTCCATTCTTCTAACTTCCTCTCCACTTCCTCCTTTTCCTCTCTTGTTTATTTTTCAACAAAATGTCATCAGCAAAACGCTTGGACTGGGGGATTGGTCTTTTATCCTATGACAAAGCATCCATAACCAGATCGATGAGGTAAGGACTGAAAGAAGGTCTGTGGTGTAGACCTACTCTAACTGGTATCTTGTCTGTTACCCCAACACTGCTTTTAACAACAACACCAACATTTATTTATATAGCACATTTTCATACAAATGATGTAGCTCAAAGTGCTTTACAGGATGAAGAAAGAGAAAAAACTCAAAATATATAAAAAATAAAATTAGGCAATACTAATTAATATAGAATAAAAGTAAGGTCCGATGGCCAGGGAGGACAGAAAAAGCAAAAAAAAACCTCCAGTCGGCTGAAGCCACAAGACCGCCCAGCCACCTCTAGGCATTCTACCTAACATAAATGACCTCAATCATGTTATTCAGGGTTAACATGGAAGAACTTGATGATGATGGTCATGTGGACTTCTGGCCTTTAATCCATCAATGTAGGGACATCACAGTGCTTTGACTGGGTGGTGGTGGCGTAGATCGCCACCACAGAAAACTGGAAGAAGAACAGCAGAGAAAGTATGGGTTAGTAAGGATTTTGGAGCCAACCAAAGTCCTCAGTCCCTCACACATATCCTGGACAATCCTCACTTACTTCTCTGGTACTCCTTTCTCTCTCATCCACCTCCAGACCTCTTGATGTGGCATTCTATCACAAGCCTTCTCTAAATCAATAAACATTATATGCAAACCTTTCTTTATGATAAGTTTATAATTCTTTTAATTCTTTAATTTGACTAAAATCATTTTTTTATATTTCACAAATGTTATTTATTTCATCCAATAAAATAAATACTGTATGTTCATTTATTTTATAAAATTATTATTAACATCTGATGTTTTCCTTATTTACACTTTGCCAAAATTTATTACAGTATATCACAGATGGTCTAGGCATTTTGTAGAATAGGCTACATAAACTACAAAATTAAAAATTAAAATGTTTCTTATTTTGCAAAAAACTAATATTAATTATAATAATAATATATTTTATATGTTTATATATTTTATATTTTATATGTTTTTATAACACATCAATACAGTACTGTGTTTTCACACATTTCAAGAAGCATACATATTACCAATAATTTTGTAAAGATTATATCAGAAGTTGGTAATGCATTTGTTAACTTTATTACCTCTCACCTCCAGAGCCCTGGGTTTAAATCCCTGGTCAGTTACTGTAATGTTAAAGTTCACTTTATCTTTGTTCAGTTTTTTCCCCCCCAAGTACTTTTATTTTTTCTTGTAACCCAAAAACTTGCAGGTTGTAAATGAATGTACTGGAATACATGAGTAATAAAATAATAAAATGAATGAGAAATCATCATAGAAATTATTATTGCAAAGTTATCAAAGTACAATTTTTGGTATTGTAGAAGGATGGATAGTGAAGAATGGATACAAATAATACTGAGTACAGATCAACGAAAATGTAACATTAAGATGACATCAGTTATATAGTGAAAAAGGGTTTGGCATAAAATATATACCAGTATAATTTCTGTGGGGCGGCACGGTGGCGCAGTGGGTAGCGCTGCTGCCTCGCAGTTGGGAGACCTGGGGACCCGGGTTCGCTTCCCGGGTCCTCCCTGCGTGGAGCTTGCATGTTCTCCCCGTGTCTGCGTGGGTTTCCTCCGGGCGCTCCGGTTTCCTCCCACAGTCCAAAGACATGCAGGTTAGGTGGATTGGCGATTCTAAATTGGCCCTAGTGTGTGCTTGGTGTGTGGGTATGTTTGTGTGTGTCCTGCGGTGGGTTGGCACCCTGCCCGGGATTGTTTCCTGCCTTGTGCCCTGTGTTGGCTGGGATTGGCTCCAGCAGACCCCCGTGACCCTGTGTTCGGATTCAGCAGGTTGGAAAATGGATGGATGGATGGATGGATAATTTCTGTGTGACAAGTTGTTTTTTTGAAGGTAATAAAACAAAAGAGAAATTCTCTACCCATAACCAGCACCTATCAATTACATAAAGATTTGGGGTTAATTTATGAAAGGCAAATTCCATCAATGGAAAATGAGAAGTAGAAATAACTAATGACCCTTCAGCTTTCGAGATTAGGACTACATTAGCATCTACACAGAGACATATGTGATCATCACTAAACGACAAGATATGGCTGGTAATTTTCAGAAAGGATGACATATCTCAGATTCTTTGTATATAAATGACCTGGAAAGAAAATAAATTGTTCCTGGGCCCAGCTTAGTGATTAGAAAGAAGAGCCTGGCATAAGCTCAGTGCTCGTACTATAAATACATGAAGTTAAAACCATACGACAATCTTTATCATATTCATGTTGGCACTGATTGGGAAGTGTTAATGTCTCAGCACTACAATTTACTAATAAAACAACTATAGTGAATTCAAGAAATAAATATTTAATGAGTAAGGCTGGAAACAAAATGAGAGTTTAGGTGTGGTGGGGGAATCATGGGAGGATGAACACAGTCCCAGGACAACACAAGCATTATGAAATAAAGTACAACAACAGACAGTTTCTTTAAACAAGCTGAAAAAATAATTTTAGAGCAATTTCACAGATCACTCATCCTTTAACAATCCTTGACATTTTTAATGTGCTTATTACATAAAGGATGAAAAAATGCCAGTTTGATAATGAATAAACAAACATCTGACCCCTGCTCAGTCTTCTTGCTAAATACCTTTTATTTATATTGTTTGTGAACAGAGAATCCCCAGTCTCAATTGTTCTGTTCTATTATAATACCTTTTATTCCCTAAAATATAAAATCCAGGTGAAAAATAGTATATAATGAGAGAGTTGAATCACTTGCAAAGTTCAATGTTTCACCCTTGGCCTTGCCCTGAGGCACTGATTGTGATTTTTCTTTGCCATTTTGGATTTCAAAGGAAATGGCATTTGGAAAGAAGCCATCATACCCAGGATTCTACTCAGGTAATATAGAGGATAGAGAAGTCTGAAGGTATCAGGACCATCTTGTCCTATATTTCTGGGGTTGCTTTCTCCAAAATTTGAATAGAAGCACAGGAGGTATTATTTATTTTCAGTTCATTAAATTCCACCTGAATTAAGTGATGAAAGGAAATGCAGCTATGGTTAATAAGTACTAAATGGGGGTACTTCTGCCTGGAAGCAATTACAAGTTTAGCAGTGAGAACCAAGAAAGACAACTCTTAACTAAAAGGAGGTAAGAGAGATGCTGAAAGAATCAAGTGAAAGGTTATGGAAATTTCATTAACTAAGATAAACAATCACATATATCAAGCTGTACAAGGGCAAAATTAAAATAAATGCAAAAATGTGCCAGATGAGATTAAAGGATAAAATTGATTTTGGAGATCAGGTGACAGCTCCGTTACATGGGATTTACAACAGAATCTATGAGCAAACTGTAGCTGCAACTGTAAGCTTTTAATAAAAAATTAATGGAAACATGAATGTACTGATGAACAGGACTTTTGAAACATGCATTAATATTTTGAAAGATTTAGTCAAAGTTCAAAAATGTAGTTTAAAATTAAAGTCAGGTGATCATATCCGGATGATACAGTGTACAGTAGTGGAAAGAAGATTTGTATTACTTATAAAAGTACAAGAAGTATTAAACACAAATAATCTGAATGTTTTTGTAAATAATATGTCAGTTGCTCAAGATGCAATGTAAGGCAGGTTTGCACATCAGAACACTGCTGTTTAGCTCATCTGTTAAAGGTTTAATTGGATTAAAAATCAGGCTTTGGCTACACCAAAGCATTGAATTTGATTGTTTTGCAGGACATTCCAGTACAGTGTTTCCTGTATGTCTGGGTCATTATACTGATTGAAATGTAAACCCCTAAATGTAAAGCCCTAAGTCTCTTGCAAACTATAACAGTGTGTTTTTCCCAGGCTTTTCTGCAAGAAGTTTTAGTTATTTTGTCTTCTACCCCTCACAGGTCTTTCAGACTGTAACCTAAAAAGATTTCCCCAAGCATGATGATATGTAGTTTGTTTTTAGAGTGATATGCAGTGTTACACTTATTGACAAACATAACATGTACATAACATTGGAGCCAATAAGGTGAATCATTGCCCTGAAAAACACAGACGCTTCCTAAAAATCTTCAAAGTTTAATTTTTCAAAAATTATTTTTATATTTCAATCTCTAAGAAAGTCTGATTTGGTTTTGAGAAGCACATAGCAAATATTGTCATATTGCATTTATGTTTCATGTCATGTCATTTTCTAACCCACTCAGTCCAGACCAGGGTTGCAGGTGGTCTCAAAGTCCATGCCAGCTAGCATTGGGCACAAGGCAGGAACAAACCTTGGACAATGAGCCAGTCCATCACACCCACACACCACACACACACTAGGACCAATTTAGCATTAGGACCTTCATGTCTTTGGACATTGGGAGGAAACCAGAGCATCTAAAGGATACTCAAGCAGACATGGGAAGAACATAAAAATGCAGGATGTGGACCCCAGGTCTCCTTACTGTGAGGCAGCAGTGCTACCAGTGCAACTCCATGCTATCCCACATTTATGTTTCAAAGTATTATAATTGCTTTACAATTGTTAAAGGCCTTTTGATGGCCTCCATGGTGGATCTCCAATCTTCATAGAATCACTGTACAAGAACTTTCTTGCTTCTTTTATAATGGACTTTACTTTGCTTTATGGGATTTTCAGCGGCTTAGAAATCCTCTTTTATGCAACCCCTTGACTAGTGATTTTTAATTCTGTTTTTAATGATGTAGTGTTTGTGACATGCCACACTAGCCAACACTGGATGTTTACCTAGAAATGTGTATTTATTCCCCCGAAACGACAAAAATATCTCACTTGAATATAGGTAAACCTTGGTAAACTAACTAACTACAGGAATAATAAATGGTTACTCCAGAATACTGCATATGTACTGTATATCTTAAATAAAAGTGGCTAAATATTTAGAAAATTATTTTTTATAATTAATTTATTTTTGTCTTGCCTTTGTTTTGTTCCATGACAAAACATTTTAGAAACATTAACATAATAATGTGAAAAAGACTTGGCCTGGAGGATAAGTTTTGTATATTTAGGAAGTCATAGTAAAACTGAGACTAGACCTCATAAAATGTAAACTGTGAGTTGTGAAAAGGGAGAAGAGTATACCTTAACATAAAAAGCAGAGAGAAAAAGAAAACATTGGGTTATAGTAGTGAATATGTAGTTTTTAGGAATGTATACGCATTGTGACAGTAGGGGGCGCTGTCGCACCACCAAACCCACAGACAACACATCCAGACACCAGGTAAAAGTATCAGAAGTAATTTTAATTTTCCAATAATGTGCACAAAGCACCTCCACCACCACAATACTCAATAATACAACAATAATCAATAATACAATATCCTCCTCTCCTCCCAGCAGCTCCATCACACTCCCACCCAACTCCGGCTTAGTCTGCTGGGTTTCCCATAGTCCTTTTTATAGTCGCCGACCCTGAAGTGCTTCTGTCCTTCAGTCCATGTGATTCCATAGCACTTCCGGGTCAGATGAACACTCTTCTTTTTCTTCAGCCCAGAAGTACTTCATTTCTTCCGTCCCTGTGATGAGGTAGTACTTCCGGGCTATAATAGAAACACTCGTGCCTCCCTGCAGCATCCCCTGGCAGCCCCCACGGTATCCAGCAGGGCTGTGAAGCCGAACTCCATTGTCCATGATGCCTAGCGGGAATTCAGGGCACCTCCATGTTGCAGGGAAGACTCCATCTAGCGGCCTGGGGTGCTGGCTGGGATAAACTGCCGGCCATCCCATCAGCATACATATTGTCACACATGTGGACTTTGTGAGTGCCACAATTTGCTGGAACATCAGAGAGGATTAAACCTTTTATAACTGAAACTTCATTTCCTGTTCCCATAGCAGATGAAGTTCTGTCTGAAGACACATCTAGTTTTATCTATTCCTCACCTTCCTTTCTGGTGAAGTTGATACACAAGAAGGTGACTTCAAGAATTTGTTGTCATTTGACCAGGAGTACTCCTGAGGAACATTTACTCACCTTGTGCTGTTTATGAGATGTATTGAGTGTCTCCCTTCTGCTGCATTGTAAAAAATCTTCCATGACACTGAATCTTCCTTGCTAGGAACACAATCCTTTTCATTTCATTTTGTTTTTTATTACAATACTAGGCGGCTTTGCCCCCTGCTCACTTCACTCGCCAACCCCCCAGGCCTGCACTACTTGCCAGCCACTTCGCACCTCTGCCACTCGCGTATGTGGATTTCACTTTCACCAAACAACAAATCTTTTAATTCTTGCAGATACGCCTCTTCACTGGGAAGAAACACTACTTTTCCCTGATGGCATCAAGAATTAGATGATCTACAAGTCTCTGAGTTAAAGTTGAAATCCGAACAATATATTCGATCTCTTTTTGCTGTTCCGTTATTTCACTGAGTAATCATTTCCATTTATTTGCGCTAATGCAATCTTTACTATCACTTTTTTGAGACTTTTGAATGCTAGCACTTTCATTATCTGTAACCTGCTCTGCATGTGTATTGCACCAACGTTTTTGAATTGTTTATGACGTTCTACTTTGTCATCTACTCTTTGTCTTTTATTTCTGGCCCCGGGTGTGGTTAAATCTTTTGGCACAAAGTCTTGTCTCGTGGGATGTGAAAGTATCTCTCTGAAAAAGTCATGTCTCATCCCTGGCTAAAAATCTCGTCCCAGAATTTTTTTATTATAATAGAGAGACATATATTAATAGAAGGTGGGTGTGCAGTTGAAGGAGGAGCACAAGTAATGAAGTGCCACCGAAAAAAGGAATTAAAAAGATTGATAAGCTGAACAGACCACTCATGCACTAGCATTTACGTATGTAATCTTACTTGTGCAAGAAGAAGCACATCCTGGAGGTGTGGTACTGATATTAAATTAGTGCCCAGTTCTACCTTAAGTTTTGAGAAAATGCAGTAGTCCCAGCAGTTATTCTCTAATTGCAATGCATCATTGATTAGATTTATTGTCTTTATTTAATTACCAGGATGTCTGTTTGTTTGATACAAGTAATTAACTTTTTGTTCAAAAATATTTTGCTACTTCAAGTTTTGAACCAGACACGTTCAGTTTATTAGATAGATAGATAGATAGATAGATAGATAGATAGATAGATAGATAGATAGATAGATAGATAGATAGATAGATAGATAGATAGATAGATAGATAGATAGATAGATAGATAGAGAGATAGATAGATACTTTATTAATCCCAATGGGAAATTCACATTCTTCAGCAGCAGCATACTGATACAATAAATAATATTAAATTAAAGAATGATAATAATGCAGGTGAAAAACAGACAATAACTATGTATAATGTTGAATGTTAACGTTTACCCCCCCGGGTGGAATTAAAGAGTCGCATAGTTTGGGGGAGAAACGATCTCCTCAATCTGTCAGTGGAGCAGGACAGTGACAGCAGTCTGTCGCTGAAGCTGCTCTTCTGTCTGGAGATGATACTATTAAGTGGATGCAGTGGATTCTCCATAATTGATAGGAGCCTGCTGAGCGCCCTTCTCTCTGCCACAGATGTCAGACTGTCCAGCTCCATGCCAACAATAGAGCTTGCCTTCCTCACCAGTTTGTCCAGACGTGAGGCGTCTTTCCTCTTAATGCTGCCTCCCCAGCACACCACTGCGTAGAAGAGGGCGCTCGCCACAACTGTCTGATAGAACATCTGCAGCATCTTATTGCAGATGTTGAAGGACGCCAGTTTTCTAAGGTAGTATAACCGGCTCTGTCCTTTCTTGCACAGAGCATCAGTATTGGCAGTCCAGTCTAATTTATCATCCAGCTGCACTCCCAGATATTTATAGGTCTGCACCATCTGCACACAGTCACCTTTGATGATCACTGGGTCTATGAGGGGTCTGGGCCTCCTAAAATCCACCACCAGCTCTTTGGTTTTGCTGGTGTTCAGGTGTAGGTGGTTTGAGTCGCACCATTTAACAAAGTCCTTGATTAGGTCCCTATACTCCTCCTCCAGTCCATTCCTGATGCAGCCCACGATAGCAGTGTCATCAGCGAACTTTTGCACATGGCAGGACTCCGAGTTGTATTGGAAGTCCGATGTATATAGGCTGAACAGGACCGGAGAAAGTACAGTCCCCTGTGGCGCTCCTGTGTTGCTGACCACAATGTCAGACGTGCAGTTCCCAAGACGCACATACTGAGGTCTGTCTTTAAGATAGTCCACGATCCATGCCACTAGGTATGAATCTAATCCCATCTCTGTCAGCTTGTCCCTGAGGAGCAGAGGTTGGATTGTGTTGAAGGCGCTAGAGAAGTCTAGAAACATAATTCTTACAGCACCACTGCCTTTGTCCAAGTGAGAGAGGGATCGGTGTAGCATATAGATGATGGCATCCTCTGCTCCCACCTTCTCCTGATATGCAAACTGCAGAGGGTCAAGGGCGTGTTGAACCTGTGGCCTAAGGTGGTGAAGCAGCAGCCTCTCCATGGTCTTCATCACATGTGATGTCAGAGCAACAGGCCGAAAGTCATTCAGCTCACTAGGACGTGATACCTTTGGGATTGGGGTGATACAAGATGTTTTCCAAAGCCTCGGGACTCTCCCCTGTTCCAGGCTCAGGTTGAAGATGCGCTGTAGAGGGCCCCCCAGCTCCGATGCACAGACCTTCAGCAGTCGTGGTGATACTCCATCTGGACCCGCTGCTTTGCTGGCACGAAGTCTCCTCAGCTCTCTGCTCACTTGCGCTGTTGTAATTATGGGTGGGGATGTCTTTCCTATGCTGGTATCAGCAGAAGGATGTGTGGAGGGTGCAATACTCCGAGGTGAGAGTGAGTAATTGGAGGCTCTATACCTTTCCCTCTTATTTTTAATATCTGCCCATTCTGCTAGGCTTTAGTGGCACATCAGGCCTGTTAAGAACTCAGATATAACAGAGAAGCAGGCATCTAGCTGTGCCTTTCCCCAGTTACATTCTAAATTAAGTGACTGAACACCAGCTTGTATCAGGACCCGCCTGGACTTCATCTGATAACAAAGTTGTAAATCAGAGTTGCACTGACATCTCTTCATAGGACCCTCTGAAGAATTCTTGAGCCACAATGTTCAAAATTGAGTCAAGCAAGGATAAAGACCAATAATTAAAGAGATGAAAACTAGAATGGACAGAATAACTCACCTATTAGAAGACTCTGATTTTGTAACTGGAAGTGGCTTTAATCCATTAAAAAAAATTATTCATTCCCTTAAAACTCTCTGCACCATCCCGAAGAATTTCTCTGGGATATTCACTGGACACTAACTGAACTCCCTGGAGATTTTCTCGGGGCACCACCTCGGGGATTCTCTCGGGAAGGGGGAATATGCAAAACAACTTTTTGAAACCTGGTCTCTAAAACCAAAAAAGTTATGAGCTGCTCTTCCGACAAACCTTAGAACAGAGATCTAGTTTGCCAAGCTAAACACTGAGTCAGTCTGAAGGCTGACAATCAGCCATTACTTCAAGAAGGGAACTTCAGCATTTAAACTCTTGTGCCAGAAAGAGTTATATAAGAGTGATTCCCTTAAGTTGCAGACGGCACAGCAAAGGGCCTAACAGCAGAAATAAAGCCGAGAAAGCAGCAGCATAGCACTGACGAGCAGTGCAGCAAAGAAGAAGAGTGCACTCCAACGCAAGAAGAATCCTCCACTTTAACCCTGAAAAACAACAAACCAGCATCTCCACACAACATTGGACATTATCTTTAAAGACCTGGTATCGTAAAACTAGTCATCTGTGTCAAGAAAAACAGTCAGCCTGAGTTATATGGTTTCTGTCTAGTCTATAGTCTATATATACTGTTTGTATATATATATATATATATATATATATATATATATATTTAGCATACTTCTATAATCTTTGTGTTTCTTAATAAATTGTCTTGTTCTGTTTCTAAAACAAATGTGCTACAGTTACCTTGATATAAGTCTAAAGGCCAAAGACCTACCTCCTAAAACAGAGAAAGGTAAGGTAAATAAAGTTGAAGCCTTGTAGAATTATTTGAGTAATTACCGGTATTGCTGAAGGCAAATCTAATAATTAATTAACCAACTTAAAATTTACTCAATTTCTACATTTTATTGAATGTCCCTGGGTGGGCAAGTTAACATTTCTTTTTCAAATTCTACATATGTTAAATGAAAAACACCATGAATAATAGAACTCATACAAAATACACATAAATATATGTGAATTAATCAACTAATAATTCTTGAAAGCTAGACTAAACTATTTAAGTCAAAATATTTTGTATTTTAGCAACATACATTTTTTAATAGATTTGCCCTTAACAAACATGTCAAAAATAATCATCAGTAGTGTTGCGTCTTTCATATATTTTGGTAATTTCAAATGCTATACTTTACTCATGTGCTAGCCACATCAGATTTTCTGTTGTACTGTACATTTGCAACATTAATTGCATAAATATTTTTTTAGATATAAACATTAAGAAAAAGCTGACAGTTGATGTTTTAACAGAGCAGTAAAGTTAGAATAATGTCCAAATTTGTTCTAACTAATAAATATCCATCCATCTATGCAACTTAAAAACCCATTTTTTCTAGTATAATGTTGCAGTATATTAGTTTCACAAGTCTAGAGACTAGATTATTTGGACTGTGGAAGGAAAAAGTACTACCAAATAAAACCCATTGGAACTATGTTTGGGATGATGCAACATACATAGAGAAAGCACAAATGCCTAGGAACAATGTGCTTTATACATCATCCATCTATTTTCCAACCCGGTATATCCTTTCACAGGGTCATGGGGGTCTGCTGGAGCCAATCCCAGCCAACACAGGGCACAAGGCAGGAACCAATCCTGGGCAGGGTGCCAACCCACCGCAGGACACACACAAACACACCCACACACCAAGCACACACTAGGGCCAATTTAGAATTGCCAATCCACCTAACCTGCACTGTGGGAGAAAACCGGAGCACCTGGAGGAAACCCACGCAGACACGGGGAGAACATGCAAACTCCACGCAGGGAGGACCCGGGAAGCGAACCCAGGTCTCCTAACTGCGAGGCAGCAGCGCTACCACTGCACCACCGTGCCGCCCACGCCTTATACATCATGCATTCTCAAAACCTTGTTCTTGTGGTGAATGTAAAAGTGCTAAATCTGAAACAAGCAAACTCTGCAAGTAATGGTTCCCCTCTTTTAAAACTGCTATAAACATTTAAAATGTTTTATTAACAATAAACAGGTTCTGCTGGATATTTCTGAATTAACTCAAGAAAGGTATTAACTGGAAAATGACACACTTAATTAAGGACAGCAGACAAATTGGAACAAATATCTACAGCCACAGGGGTCCCCAAGAACTAAGGCTAGAAAGCCACTGCCCTACAGCAATACAAGGGCAAACCACTGAAATAAGTTAATTAAAACAATTTGTCCTACTTTTTCTTGTTTTCCAACTGATTTTATATTACATAGACAATTTCTGAGTGCAATCTACCTATCAAACCACTAACACTATACTATTTAAATAACGAGAACAGAACTTGATATAGTAATTTTTATGAACAGAATGAAGGCAGACCAGTTATATGATGACAAATACGGAACAAAGATCAATCTCTTTCATTCTATTTTAGGTCATTTTATAGAAAGCTTTTTTGTGCATTGTCTAGTCAGCAGGACAGAGACTTGCAGAATGATCTGACTTAATTTCATTATTATTAATTAAGCCATCATTCAGTGAGACATTTCACAACATATTTGCTTTTTGTCCTTTAATCTGATAGGAGGCTATATAAATTTAAGTGGCATGGCATGACCATTTCAGAGAAAGAAGTTAAGATGGAATTTGGTCTAATGTATTGGTAGTAAGTTCCAACCCAGCCACAGGGGATGCACAAACCAATGTGTTTCATTGTTCTGGGGATAAATGGGGAGGGATACTTCAGGAACGGCATCCAGTGTAAAATTTTGCCAAATCAATATGCGGACAACAATACAGATTTCCATACCGGATCAGTTGAGGACCAGGTTAACAATGGCTGCCACCAGTACTGTTAGCCAACAGGGTGCTGGCAGAAATTGGGCTACTGTTGGCCGAAGAAGGAGAAGAAGAGGAGGGAGACATGTCTGGAGGCAGGAGGAGAGGACGAGGGTAAAGAAAGTGGAACTGAGGGTAAGAACTTTGAATGTTGGCAGTATGACTGGTAAGGGAAGAGAGGTAGCTGATGTAATGGAGAGAAGGAAGGTTGATATTTTGTGTGTGCAAGAGACTAAATGGAAGGGGAGTAAGGCCAGGTGGATTGGAGGTGAATTCAAATTGTTCTATCATGCTGTGGATGGGAGGAGAAATGGGGTAGGGGTTATTCTGAAGGAACAGTATGTCAAGAGTGTTTTGGAGGTGAAAAGAGTGTCAGACAGAGTGAAGATTATGAAGCTGCAAATTGAAGTTCTGATGATGAATGTAGTTAGTGGCATATGCGCTGCAAGTTGGGTGTGCAATGGCTGATAAATAAGATTTCTGGAGTGATTTGGATGAAATGATGGACAGTGTACCAAAGGGACAGAGAGTGGTGATTGGAGCAGATTTCAGTGGACATGTTGGTAAAGGGAACAGAGAGGGTGAGGAGGTGATGGGTATGGTGTCAAAGAGAGGAATTAAGAAGGTCAGATGATAGTGGATTTTGCAAAAAGGATGGACAAGGCTGCGGAGAATACGTATTTTAAGAAGAGGGAGGAACACAGGGTGACATACAAGAGTGGAGGAAGACACACACAGGTAGAATATATCCTATGCAGGACGGTCGAGATTGGGAAAGAGACTGAAGACTGCAAAGTGGGGGCAGGGGAAAGTGTAGTTAGGCAGCATAGGATGTTGGTCTGTAGGATGACGTTGGAGATCAAGAGGAGAAGAGTGAGGGCAGAGCCAAGGATCAAATGGTAGAAGTTGAAAAAGGAAGACTGCAAGGTTGAGTTCAGGGAGGATGTAAGACAGGCACTGGGTGGCAGTGAAGAGTTGCCAGATAGCTTGGAAACTACAGCAGAAGTAGTAAAGGTGACAGCAAGAAGGGTGCTTGGCATGACATCTGACCAGAGGAAGGAGGAAAAGGAAACCTGGTGATGGAATGGGGGAAGTACAGGAGAGTATACAGAGGAAGAGGTTGTCGAAGAAGAATTGGGATAGTCAGAGAAACGCACAAAGTAGACAAAAGTACAAGAAGATAAAGCGCAAGGTGAAGAGATAGATAGATAGATAGATAGATAGATAGATAGATAGATAGATAGATAGATAGATAGATAGATAGATAGATAGATAGATAGATAGATAGATAGATAGATAGATAGATAGATAGATAGATAGATAGATAGATACTTTATTAATCCCCAAGGGGAAATTTACATACTCCAGCAGCAGCATACTGATAAAAACAATATTAATTAAAGAGAGATAAAATCACAGTGCAAGATAAAAATGCAAGGTGGAGAGTGCAAGGCAGGTATAATAGACAATAATCTTGTATAGTGTTACCGTTTACTCCCCCGGGTGGAACTGAAGAGTCGCATAGTGTGGGGAAGGAACGATCTCCTCAGACTGTCAGTGGAGGAGGAAAGTGACAGCAATCTGTCGCTGAAGCTGCTCCTCTGTCTGGTGATGATACTGTTCAGTGGATGCAGTGGATTCTCCATGATTGACAGGAGCCTGCTCAGCGCCCATCGCTCCTCCACAGATGTCAAACTGTCCAGCTCTGTGCCTACAATAGACCCTGCCTTCCTCATCAATTTGTCCATGCATGAGACATCCCTCTTCTTTATGCTGTCTCCCCAGCACACCACTGCGTAGAAGAGGGCGCTCTCCACAACCGTCTGATAGAAAATCTGCAGCATCTTATTGCAGATGTTGAAGAATGCCAGCCTTCTAAGGAAGTACAGTCGGCTCTGTCCTCTCTTGCACAGAGCATCAGTATTGGCAGTCCAGTTCAACTTATCATCCAGCTGCACTCTCAGGTATTTATAGGTCTGCACCCTCTGCACACAGTCACCTGTGTCCAGGAAGGGCCTGGGCTTTCGAAAATCCACCACCAGCTTCTTGGTTTTGCTGGTGTTCAGGTGTAGGTGGTTTGAGTCGCACCATTTAACAAAGACATTGATTAGGTTCCTATACTCCTCCAACTGCCCACTCCTGATGCAGCCCACGATAGCAGTGTCATCAGCAAACTTTTGCACATGGCAGGACTCAGAGTTGTATTGGAAGTCCGATGTATATAGGCTGAACAGGACCGGAGAGAACACAGTCCCCTGCAGAGCTCCTGGGATGCTGACCACAATGTCAGACCTGCAGTTGCCGAGACACACATACTGAGGTCTGTCTGTAAGATAGTCCATGATCCATGCCACCAGGTATGAATCTACTCCCATCTCTGTCAGCTTGTCCCTAAGGAGCCGAGGTTGGATGGTGCTGAAGGCGCTACAGAAGTCCAGGAACATAATTCTTACTGCACCACTGCCTCTGTCCAAGTGGGAGAGGGATCAGTGTAGCATATAGATGATGGCATCCTCCGCTCCCACCTTCTCCTGGTATGTGAACTGCAGAGGGTCAAGGGCATGGCGGATCTGTGGCCTCAGGTGGTGAAGCAGCAGCCACTCCATGGTCTTCATCACATGTGACATCAGGGCGACAGGCCTGAAGTCATTCATCTCACCAGGACTTGATACATATGGGACTGGGGTGATGCAAGATGTTTTCCAAAGCCTCGGGACTCTCCCCTGTTCCAGGGTCATGTTGAGGATGCACTGTAGAGGACTCCCCAACTCCAACACACAGGCCTTCTGCAGTCGTGGCGATACGCCATCTGGACCGACTGCTTTGCTGGCACGAAGCCTCCTCAGCTCTCCGCTTACCTGGGCTGCTGTAATTGTGGATGGGGGGAACCTCTCTCCTATGCTGGTATCAGCAGAAGAATGGGTGGAGGGTGCAGTACTCTGAGGTGAGAGTGAGAATGGGTTAGGGTGGTCAAACCTGCTAAAAAAGTTGTTCATCAGGTTTGCTTTCTCCACGAGGTGGCGAAGGCTAAAGAAAAGGTGTATGATGAGAGGTTGGACACTAATGAGGGAGAAAAGGACATGTACCGATTGGCTAGACAGAGGGACCGAGCTGGGAATGATGTGCATCAGATTAGAGTGATAAAGGATAAAGATGGAAACGTATTCACCAGCGTGGAGAATGTGTTGAGCAGACAGAAAGAGTACTTTGAGAGGCTTATGAATGAAGAGAACAAGAGAGAAGGTTGGATGATCTGGCGATAGTGAATCAGGAAGTGCAATGGATTAGCAAGGAGGAAGTAAGGACAGCTATGAAGAGGATGAAGAATGGAAAGGCCATCAGTCCAGATGACATAAATGTGGAAGCATGGAGGTGTTTAGGAGAGATGGCAGTGGAGTTTTTAATCAGATTGTTTAATTGAATCTTATAAAGTGAGGAAATACCTGAGGAGTGGAGAAATGTACTGTTACCAATTTTTAAGAATAAGGGGGATGTGCAGAACTGTAGTAACTACAGGGGGATAAAATTGATGAGCCACAGCATGAAGTTTTGGGAAAGCTTAGTGGAAGCTAGGTTAAGAAGGGAGGTGATGATTAATGAGCAGCAGTATGGTTTCATGCCAGGAAAGAGCACCACCAGATGCAAAGTTTGCTCTGAGGTTGTTGATGGAGAAATATACAGAAGGCCAGAAGGAGTTGCATCGAGTCTTTGTGGTATGGTATTGTATGAGGAAGTCGGGAGTGGCAGAGAAGTATGTAAGAGTTGTACAGGATATGTACTAGTGTGATAGTGGTGAGGTCTGTGGTAGGTGTGAAGGATGCATTCAATGAGGAGGTGGAAGTACATCAGGGATCGGCTCTGAGCCTTTTCTTATTTGCAGTGGTGATGGACAGGTTGACAAACAAGATTAGACAGAGTTCCGTGGACTATGATGTTTCCTGATCCGAAGGTGATCTTCAGTGAGAGTAGGGAGCAGGTTAAGGAGACCTTGGAGAGGTGGAGATATGCTCTAGAGAGGAAAAGAATGAAGGTAAGTAGGAACAAGACAGAATACATGTGTGTAAATGAGGAGGTCAATGGAATGGACAGGATGCAGGGAGTAGAGTTGGCGAAGGTGATGAGTTTAAATACTTGGGATCAACACTACAGAGTAACGGGGATTGTGGAAGAGAGGTGAAAAAGAGAGTGCAGGCAGGGTGGAATGGGTGGAGAAGAGTGTCAGGAGTAATTTGTGATAGATGGATATTAGCAAGAGTGAAAAGGAAGGTCTACTGGACTTTAGTGAGACCAGCTATGTTATAAGGGTTGGATATGGTGGCACTGACCAAAAAACAGGAGACAGAGCTGGAGGTGGCAGAGTTAAAGATGTTAAGATTTGCATTGGGTGTGATGAGGATGGACAGGATTAGATATATGTACATTAGAGGGTCAGCTCAGGTTGGATAATTTGGAGACAAAGATAGAGAGGTGAGATTGTGTTGGTTTGGACATGTGCAGAGGAGAGATGTTGGGTATATTGGGAAAATGATGCTAAGGATAGAGCTGCCAAGCAAGAGGAAAAGAGGAAGGCATAAGAGAAGGTTTATGGATATGGTGAGAGAGGGCATGCAGGTGATGGGTATAACAAAGCAAGATGCAGAGGACAGAAAGATATGGAAAAATATGATCCACTGTGGAAACCCCTAATGGGAGCAGCCAAAAGAAGTATTGGTAGTAAGTTCAATTAAAAAAAAAATTAATTCTTCCATTTTCCAACTTGCTTACAGAGTTCAGTTTTTTGGGAAGACAGCAGATATACCAGCAATATTACAAGTGCCTTCTCCTAGACATGACACCTTTTCAATGCATGACATGCTCATACATATATTAGAACAGTTGATTAACTTAAATAGGCATTTTTAAATATGGAAGGAAAACCTAAATAAAAACACCTAAAAGAAATGCACACAGTGCAGCGTCAGAAGTAGCAGACTTCATGTAGGCAGGTCCAGGATTTGAAAATCAAAAGTAAAATTACCTTTTTTTTATTCATGTTAATTTAATAAGATGATAGGTTTAGTGGGTAAAATGTTATGATGTAGCATTTAATCATTTATTATATTTTTTTAATTTAAGAAATTCATAAAGACACTACAAGTAATGTTAAAGGAATTATTCACCAAAAAGTATTATTTTTATGTTACTTAAAACCCATATAGTTGTGGACAAGAAATTATTTAATGTCATGTTTTCACGCAGAATGGGATGAAAAATAGTTTATGACATAACATAAGCCAATAGTACCCAATGCTGTACAACAGGAAATTATGTGAAAAAAGTGAAAAGCAAAAAAAAAAAACCCTCATGTTACTCATTTCACATAATCCACGTATTAGCTATCCAGTAATAAGTTCAAAATGTGCAAAACAATTGACAATCTATAACAGTCAAGTCTAAGTCCAAGGAAGCAAAGACTCAGTTAGTAAAGAGTTGTAGATTGATAACATTGTAATGAACTTTGAAGACGCCACTCAGGACACCAGGTAAGGCTTTTTGGTGAATGCTGGAGAACCGTGATTTATTAACTCAATTCAGTCCCTACTGCAGTTACCCCCTTGTCAACCCAATGTTAAGGTCCCCAGCAAATCATAAAAAAGGAAACCTCACTCACTGATCCAGTCAGCACAGATTTTCACTTTCTTATCCTGTTCCATTCTTCCTATTCGTTTGGATCTCCCACACTCTTCAATTACTCATTCTTTTTTGTTTTCAGGGCTCTGCATCCTCCCTTTTGTCCTGTCGCTGACAGGCTTCGGTTCCAGATGCCTTTTTTCCGTTCTTACTGTAGACAGACAGAACACCAGCCAACATTACATGATTAAATTTAATTTAGATTTAACTGTCTAATAGAAGAACCTCAAAGAATACAACACTGACTACATACAGTATCTGAAAGATATACAAATTCATCATAAAAACCATTTTTCCTTTCACCATTGCCTCTGTAGCGGGGCTATGTAGTTAGTGTTGTCAAATGTTAGTACTACGTGCGTCTTGTTTCCATCGTCCCGTTTGCTGTTTATGTGTGTGTCAGTGAATGCCGTCCCCAGGGACGGATGATGGAAGGAGGCCGCAACCCCAAACCTGGAAAACACCTGTTCACTATCAATTAATTACATCCGTCACAGGACTATTTAACCAATCAGGAGGGAATAGCCAATGGAGAAAGGAAGAAAAGAGAGGAGAGGAGAGGAGAGGGGAAGGAAGGAAGGAAGGAAGGAGACCATTTTTTCACAACCACGGATCAACTTACTTGCTGTTTTTTCACATCACGCTTTTACAATAGCTTGTTTTTCATTCTGCCGGACTCTCTTCCCTCCCTCATCTGCAGAGACCCCGGGGTCGGATCGTCATCCACCATGTGCCGAGGAATCACGGTGAGGTTGCTTCAATTGCCGGAAAAATCAAACAACTCATTTATCTCTAGTTCAGTCATCCGTCTTCAGGACTGTTTTATAACCGGACTCTAATTCACAATCAGACATTCCATATATCATTCATTGTTATTATTCGTTGTTTGTTATATGTTACAGGGGCAAGGGAGAGTGTGTTGTATTTATATATGGTGTTGTCACGTTATTGCTGAGGTGGAGGGATATTTATATGTATTTTTTCTATTTATTTTACATATTTATTTCATTTAATATAATCAATCAGTTTAATTTTACATATCTGCTTTTCTGTTGTGCTTATATTTACACTGTCGATTGTGGGGAAAAGTTTAATTTGTTAGAGGTACGGCTTGACAGTTAGATTCAAACTCAGTAAATTATCCAGGCCACAGGTCTTGGAGGTGTAGCTGCCGGCTGGGTAAGGGGTCGGCCGTTACACCTCTACTGTGCGATTTATTGAAACAGGTAAAGCCTTTAAGTGAAACCTCAAACAAAAGAGCAATCAGTGTTGCTTATGCCAGTTTTCACTATGAAAACAAATAAAGTATTGTGCTTAATGTCAATAACTAAAACCACTTTAACAATGTTACAGTAGTAAGCTTTGCTGCCCCATAGTTCCCTTTGCTGCCTAATAGGTCTATTTTGGAGTTTGCATGTTATTCCAGGAAGACATGGGTTTTGCTTCAGAAACTGTGGTATTCTTCTCACATCCCCAAAAACATGTAGGTAAATTTAATTGGTGATTTCACTTTGTTTTCTGTATAAGCATGAACGTTGCACATGTGAGCCTTGCAATGGACTGGCTCTTGTCCTGGGCTGATTCATGCATTGTACCTAGTGCTGCTGAGTAAGCCCCGGCCTCCTGTGACCTCAAACTGGTTTTATAAGTTTTGAAAATATATTAAAACATAATTATTCTAAAATCAGTAGGTCTTTTAGGCCAGAGTCACAGTAGAATCTACATGACTTCAGGTCAGAGAGCATGTGAAATTTAATGACTGTAGTTGCTAAATGTTGTTGCCTCTGATAGCATTAAATTTTATGACTAGAAGTTGCAGGAATTGAAACTCAATACAATTACCTAACAACTGTTCATCACTGTTCCGTATCTCATATTGTACTGCACAAGAACTACACAGTCATCTCATTTTGGCAGTTAATTAGTATAGTGTACAATGGAATAAGAAGAACAAGCAATGTGGAGAACAAACAACTAGTCACCTGCTTTACTGTAGCCTGTCATCTCCTTTGAGATGACAATCACTAAACAGACATCAGTGGTGACTCCAAAGTTCAAAAGCCTCTCCTCTGTTTGCACAGTTCAGAAAAATCACTTTCTTTGTTTCGTTGTATCCAGCACTGGACAAGAGTTCAGCCCTATGACTTTCAACTTTCTATGAGATAATCAAATTTGTTTTTTTTTTTTGTTTTTTTTTTTTTTATAGAAGTAGGAAGTCAAGAAATAAATCCCACTTACCAACTGCTGAAAGTTTATGAAGGCACAATAGCCCCCTCCTGGAAATCAAATATTAAAACCTGGGATATCTGGAAAGCCATAGGTGAATCTTTGAGAATTGTCATCACAGTGACTGAATTAGTTTGATTTATGGGTACTTTTCATGAATGTTAATCACTTAGAAGTAAGAGAGTCTAATTAGGGAAAAATTCTCGTATTGAAAAATGGGTATATATGTATATATTATAGTGTTGGTGCCGAGCCCCACAGTGGATGGATTCTCTACTCCTTACATGGCTGTTTGAGGTGTCTATCCTTAGAAGGACTGCTTGCCTTTTGCTGCACTAGTTAGAAAAGCATGTGACTTTGCAGACTTGCCATTTATATGGCGCCCCTGGCACTGGTGATTAATGGCAGCTCATACTTGGGTGACTTATCCCAGGCTGATGTAACTTGGCAGCGCTGTTACAAATATATATAGGCAGCCTGTTTTTAAGTTTATTAAGCATTTTAAAACTATATGCAGTCATTTAATGTTATTAACACCAAATCCCTGGCAGATGCAACTTGTCTGCGCTGTTACATAGCCCACCCACTGAAGTCGCTATCCCCAACTCCTTGCAACAGCACACAAACTCATTGAAATGGCAGCGTGGTCTTCTCTCCCACTTCAGTCATGCAGCTGGTGACGTGAGCATTGTGTTGTCTAATGGCACAGCTGGGATATTGAGTGCTGTGCTGTAATGTCGTACAGCAGAGGCATTTGATGCTGGTCAACTGTAAGCAAACAGGCGAACCTCCTTGTGTGGAGATACCAGTTTCTTGGCTGTTTTCCTTCACTGAACTGGAGCTGCAAACTGTTTTTCAGGTCTGGATGTCAGCTTTGAGACTTCCTCCTTGGTCGCTTTATAATGCCTCTATGATCTGACTGTTTTTTGCCTGTGCATTTTTACCACCTGCTTTTCTCAGCTCACTTGGGTCAGAGGCAACTCCGTCTGCCACACTTTTCCCCAACTCCATGAGCTCAAAGCTCCGCCGGCATCTGCACACCCAGGCTAATAGACCTTAGCAGATGGAGAAGTGATGAGGAGCTGTAGAGTCCTTAATTATACTGCGAACGGCACTCCAAATTATGGATTTGAGCCTCGAGACTCTCCAACAATTTCTTTGAAGAGCCAAGCAGGTCGGTTTTAGGCCTCTAAGGCACTTGGTGCTCTAATAAGTTGGACTGTAGGTCTTCTCTTCCAACTTCTGATACCAATGTAGTGTCTTCGCTGAGCTCCATAATGGATGGACTCTCTGTTGTTTACATGACTCTTTGAGGGAGCTCACTATCCTTAAAAGGATTGCTCGCCTTTTGCCTGCACTTGTTGGAAAAGCTTGTGACTTTGAAGGCTTGCCATTTATATAGGCGCCCCTGCCACTGGTGATGTCATGCCAGCTCATACTTGGGTGACTTATCCCTGGCTAATGTAACTTGGCAGCACTGTTACAACAAATATACACAGCTTGTTTTTAAGTTTATCAAGCATTTTAAAACTATATGCGGTCATCTAATATTTACATCAATACCAGTCAAAAATTTAAAAAATCAATTAAATTAATACTTTTAAGTTAACAAACCAGTATTGAATATTAAGAATGTTTTACTGGAAAAGGTGACTGTATTAAAATTGGTGCATTCTTAAAAATTTCGTTACAAGTACAAAAAATAAATTTTAAATTCCCTATCTTATGTTCTCTTTTTTCTTGAAACTCTCTTGGTAAAGCTTTTACTACAATGTAAACTTTGGCTTCTTTTGTCTATGAAGGTTAGTATGAGGCTTCAAGGCAAACAAAGCTTAGCCATGGGCCTTTCTTTTAAAAGGAAAGCCTGTCAGCCTGCCAATATGTACTAAAGTCATTTGGGGAAGCGGCCCTGAAAGATGCTTTTAAAAATAAAAAACAAAATGCTGGTTGAAGGTCTAATTTTTTTTTTTTTAGTTGTGAGTTGCAGATGCAGCTTAGTCATCAAAAAGAAATGTAAAAATAGCAGCATTTCACTACAAACGATAAAACTATTTTAAAGCCATAAAAGGAAAGATGCATGTTTCATATATTACTTGGGTACGATGATTTTCCAAAATCTCTGATCACACTTAAAAATATTGCCTTCCTGCTGTTTTCAATATTTCCAGATGCTCATACCATGTCATACATTAGTTGATATGCCATAGATGTGTTCATCGTTAGATTGCTTCCCCTATTATTCTGTAACCCAATTCTACAGCAATACTTACCAGTGATTAGATTTTAAACATGCATAATGGATGAAGTGGAAAATAAACATGAGTAACTTGGTCCTAACTAATGGCTTTGATGAAATGTAAGAAAAGGGTCCTTGGAAGTTTTCCTATTTATAAATGTCATGCTGTATAACCTGTCAGTCTAAAGGCTGTCTTTTTATTAATAGTCTTTTACCAATCAATAAAATTAATCACGATTAAAAATCTACAACAAAGCATATTTCATAAGCTCCTAACAAATATAGCTTACCAAATATTATATTTAAAAGGAAGCAGAATTTATAAACATTTCTGACATGTGTTTATTTCCTCAGAAGATACTAAAAACACTTATTATTAGCAGTGGTTAGCACCATTCCCTTCAAATTCAATATCCTGAGTTTGAATCCTTATAGGTTATGCAAAAATTATTCTTCCACCCATCAATTAGTATAGGTCAAAAATTCCTTACAGTAGCTGGGTTAAAACAAGTCTGCCTTAAGTTATTGATTGATTTGTCAGAACCTCTACTAAGGCATCCAAATGTAATTCTCCATGGCTTCACTAAACTTCAGCATTCACAAGTCTTTGTTTCAGCCACCTCTGCAGATGAAACCTTTTTGGCCTGCAAAACACTGCAAGTCAAATCCAGAAACCCTCATGCTAACATTGCACAGAAGCCATCTTTCTTAAATTTGACAGCTTTCCTTACCAGTGGTAACCACCAGCTAGTACTAGTGTTGCTGCCATCCCCGACATGGACAATCTTCTTTGCCACAGAGCAGCTGCCTCAACTACTGAAATCTTAAAAAAGGTACTGTATATTCAGGTTCCGTGTCCCAGACCTCTCACCAAATTCAGAAGAAACTCTTCTGAAGCAATAGTTGGGTTATTCACATGGCAGTTTCACTTCTCGTTCAGGTCTTGAAAGTCAAGCCATTGGGAGCTCCATCAATCTGAGCTTGCTTATCAACATGTAGGCATCAGTAGACAACTCACCAACTCTTATTACCAACTAGCAAAATACCCACGCTTCGCAGCGGCAAAGTACTGCTTTAAAATTTTAGATAATAAACTGAGGGAAAATGTACCAATAATTATTTGTTAAGGATCTCTTTGTATACCACGTTGTCAGTTCGCCCCTCCGGTTGCAATATGACCAAGCTGTGCGCTGAGCTTACTCTTGAGCATGTAACATATAGTTGGCCATGTGAAAAGCAATCTTGCCTCAAATCAATGCCAACCTTTTGTAGTGTTTGTCCTTGAGACTTATTAATTGTCATTGCGAAGCAGAGCCTTACTGGAAATTGGAGGCATTTGAATTGAAATGGGAGATCAGAGGGTATAACGGGGATACGAGGAATAAAAACTGTGTCACCTGAGGCACTGCCAGTAAAAATAGTTGCTTCAATTAGGTTGTTTTGTAGAGATGTGACCTGAAGTCTCGTGCCATTACAAAGTTTTGGTGGCTGTAAGTTTCTCAGTAACATTATTGGTGCCCCAACCTTCAAAATGAGATTATGCTCAGGAGTGCCTGGAGGATTTAGAGTGTTGAGAAACTCTATCGGATAATGTACCGCGTCTTCTACTTCTACAACTGAATCAACAGACTGATATGTTTTCGGTTGTGAAGGTAGTTCTTGAAGTAAAATGTGGTTTATAGTCGTAGTCATGTCATTTTTTGTTGTCAGGATAGCTCTCTCTCTTAACCATGACACGTCATTTTGTTGGAGATTTCGTAGATCGGGGTAAACATTTTGAAGGAGGCTTTGTAAGGTATTCACGATGATACAGAGATTTGTAGGAATATTTATTTTACGATTTTCTTGTATGAAGGTGCCATCACCTATACTCATCAGAAGAGCAGAGAACTCCTCAGCTTTTTTGTCACCTTTCAAATGAACTCTCTTGTTTATTTTTAAAGTAACAACATTGACTTGTGGCCATAGGTATGAAGATTTCAGAGATGCTTTAACTTCATCAGCGCGTGTTCCTCTGGGCACGACTGGTAGGGTTTGGCAGAAGTCTCCAGCCAGTAACACTCTCAAGCCTCCCATAAGTTTGTTGGTGTTTCGGATGTCTTGGAGGGTCCTGTCTAAAGCCTCAATACCTGCTCTGTGTGCCATAGTGCATTCATCCCAGACAATAAGCTGACAATGTCGCAGCACTTCAGCCATGTTGCTCTGCTTTGATATGTTACACATGGGGGATTCAGTATGGTTGAGGTTCAGAGGCAGCTTGAAAGCTGAATGAGCAGTTCTGCCACCCTCTAGAAGAGTTGCAGCAATGCCAGAAGAAGCCACAGCTATGGCAATGTTACGTTTTGCTCGGATTTTTGCAAGGAGAAGGTTTATTAGGAATGTCTTACCAGTTCCTCCTGGAGCATCAAGGAAAAACACCGTGCCAGTGGCTGACGCAACGCTGCTCATGATTTGGTCATAAACTGACTTTTGGTCACTATTTAGCAACCGCTCGTTATTTGTGACTATATTGGCCAATTGCGAGGTGTTGTAAGATGTCTCTTTCAAGTACTCGGGATTTGACATAAGTTGTGCCAGTTCTGTTAAAGGTGAAGGCAAACCGTAATGATGAAGAGATTGACCTCCAATACCAATTACGTAGTTTTCAAGCAACTGTAGGCAGTTGTTATAGATCAAATTTAACCACTGGTGGACTTCTGTTCGTATATGATCTCTTTCAGTCTGTCTCCTAATATCTTCTGCTATGCTGTCTTTATGTTTTTCCCATAGGTTTAAGGGGTTTTCCATTTGGCAGAACACCAACATGACAGCAAACAGTTCACGGATCTTTTGAGGTGAGCGAGACAGAGCAGCTTCCTGTAGAGTCTCGTCCCAGTTGATATCATCATGTAATAAACCGAGTGCCCTGCAGGCTGACTTACAGGTTGGATGTAGGACACCAACTGTTCTGAGAGATTTGAAAGATGTGGGACCTGTGATTTTGTTGAGCAGCAGTAGAAGATGGTAGCATTCAGAGTTATTCGGGTGTACAGTGTAGACCCATCCCAGTACATTATCCTTTTTCACTCCCGAATGTCCTGGTACAGGGTTGCCCTGTTTCCTTCAACGAAACATGTTGTTTGCCCACACATAATATGATGGAATTTCATTATAATGAAGTTGTTTTGCAAAATCATCGTGTTTACAAAGGTCAAAGAACGCTAAAAGGGTGGTTTGTGGTGGATTGTGTACTCTATCGGCAACATTGCCTTCTGTGAAATGTTCGTGAATGGGAAAACAGAAAATGCGCCAGGCTGCTTCAGAGCTACTAATGTAACGACCAGCTTCGTATCAAGATACTTCGTCATTTTCATATTGTATTGTAAATACTGCCTGGTCACTTCCCTTGTTAACATACTTGCAGATGTATTTGATTGATTTTACTGAACTGCAAAATTCGACATTGATGTGAGCATTGAAGAAGCAGGACAGCACAGGACTATAAGGGACCACCCTTCTGTTGTCGATATCTACTCTTTTGATGTTAATTGTATGACCTCCATCAGCAGGTGCGCGCCGGCGGTACTGAGGGTAACCATCTTCTCCAGTCTGAGTTTCTGAGATGAACGGACGCGGGTACTTCTTAGTGCATATTCTGTTGATCATGCAGGGTGAGTTGATATTATGAGGTCCACATGGGCCGTGAATCATGGTGGATTTTACTATTTTGTGTAGGGCAGGGTCAGTCTGTGGATCAGGAATTTCCGCACGGATGACTTGATTGATGAGAGCTGGTTTAATCCTATCTTTTAGCCACAATAGAATGTGTGCATGGGGAATACCTCACTTTTGCCACTCTATGGTGTACATGTAGCAATTTGTACAGCCAAAAATGTTACTCTTCGTGAGCAAGTCTATCATTTTGCGAATCTTGAGATGAAATACACGACTGATAAGGTCGTGGCGATCGTGAGGTTTTCAACGTGGAAGGAGAATTTTAGTGATGTCAGGCCATTTAGGATTGCAAGTAAATGTGATGAATAAGTCAGGGCGGCCATAATGATGTATGTATGTCATTGCGTCTTGTGTACACTCGTGCATATAGCGAGGTCCTCCAGTGAAGGAAGATGGTAATATCACAGCTTGACCAAGTTCTATTAAATCAGTGTCATTTTTGTCAATTGCATCTTTTAAGTGAACGTAATTTTCAGCTCGTAGTTTTTTCTGATTTAGTCTGATATAATTTAGTCTTTCGGATTCAATTTTTGCGTACATATCAACTAAAAACTGATTTAATAAAGTTCGGAAGAAAAGGATAGTATTATCATGATGTTGTCTGATCATAAGCCGGTATGAATAGAAGTTTGCTGCTGAGACGGTTTTGTTCATAGGTAACTTACTGGTAGCATGAACTTAAGGTATAGACACAGAATAGCCGTCTTCACCATAGCAGAACATGAGAGGATATTGAAGTGCATCATAGGATCTGTGGGTTTCCTTAATGCGTTGTAGTTTATTGTCTCTGGTTTTCAAGACAATATCTCTATTGTTGAACGTTTGCCCAACGATGACAACACCAACTTGATGAACTGTGGGTTTATTAAATCTGCCTTTGTGTGCATGTAATGGTTTTTTGTCTGCGTGAATGACAACTTTGAAGTCTTTCTCATCATCTGAAATACTGTCCATTGTGGAGTGGAAGTCCTGGATGTAAGTGTTACAGTCATGGAGCATTTTTTGTAATTGCTTGACCAGGGGTATGTTAAGTCCAGAAAAATTAGCGCAGCGGATTTGTGCTTCCTTTTCATCGTCCCCGACGAAATAAATTTGCAAAAATTTGTGTTCCTCACTCGGCATAGGTAAAAGACTGCCAATCAAGTGATACACTTGTCCCTGAACTTTAAATGAAGACATAAAATTTCCCTCAACGATTTGGTTAGCACCAAATGACATCATTTGAAATGCGCTGTTGTACTTTCGAATATTGTTCAAGAAATGCTCACTTTGAGGATGTTCACCATTTAACAGGCTCCTCAAGAAGGTCAGGAAGCTTACGTAAAGGAGTGAGAGAGACTTTACCACCGTTACAGCACAAACCAGGAGACTCGCATTTCCACTTCTGAGCTTGACAATAGTCACAGTGAACATCCATGGATCCAATGTGTACTGTTTTGTCAGACTCATAATGTACTGTATGTTTGGGTCGTACGCAAATCCACAATTGGCTTTTTTGAGCCAAACCTGTTGTTTTCGTATGAGCCTCTTTTCATTATTGGGATCGTATCTAGAAACAGAAGCTCTATTAACTTGTGGATTTGCCTCTGTGCATTTAGCGACAGCGTCTCTATGAACTTGTGGATTCGCTTGCCAGTATTTAGCGACAGCGACCCTATTAACTTGTGGATGTGCTTGCGAGTATTTAGCGACAGCGTCCCTATTAACTTGTGGATGTGTTTGCGAGTATTTAGCCACAGCATCCCTATTAACTTGTGGATGTGCTTGCGAGTATTTAGCCACAGCGTCCCTATTAACTTGTGGATGTGCTTGCGAGTATTTAGCGACAGCGTCCCTATGAAGTTGTGGATGTGCTTGTGAGTATTTAGCTACAGCGTTCCTATGAAGTTGTGGATTTGCTTACGAGTATTTAGCCACAGCGTCCCTATGAACTTGTGGATTTGCTTGCGAGTATTTAGCCACAGCATCCCTATTAACTTGTGGATGTGCTTGCGAGTATTTAGCCACAGCGTCCCTATTAACTTGTGGATGTGCTTGCAAGTATTTAGCAACAGCGTCCCTATGAAGTTGTGGATGTGCTTGTGAGTATTTAGCTACAGCGTCCCTATGAAGTTGTGGATTTGCTTGCGAGTATTTAGCCACAGCGTCCCTATGAACTTGTGGATTTGCTTGCGAGTATTTAGCCACAGCGTCCCTATGAACTTGTGGATTTGCTTGCGAGTATTTAGCCACAGCGTCCCTATGAACTTGTGGATTTGCTTGCGAGTATTTAGCCACAGCGTTCCTATGAACTTGTGGATTTGCTTCTGAGTATTTAGCCACAGCATGTTTATTAACTTGTGGATTTTTCTGCGAGTATTTGGCGGCAGCTGCATGAAGTTGCTTCCATCTAGCTGCATCAGAAAATCTACCACGACGTCTGATACGCCTCCTTTTTACTGTGTTCTCACAGCTTGGATTGCTGCTGTCATAATCAGCTCGAGTTGGATTTGTGTTGAACTGACATTCGGTATGTGTCAATCGATATAAGCATACAACTGGCTTCATCAATAACTTCGCATCCATCTTTTGAGAGTTGAAATATTCATAAACATCAAAGTGTCCACTACTCAAATCGTTATCTGTGAATCTAAGATGTTTAAGAGGCATTGACGGTTCTCCAAAGGTGTAAAATATTTGGCCATTTTGGTACACTTGAAAGCGACAACGAAACAATTCAGCGGCAGCCATCAACTCACATGCAGAACCATAGGTGAAGGGCTTAAGCATTTCAGTCTTATAGTGCTCCTGTGTACTATAATTATCTCCTGTACCATCATCAGTCCACACTTTGAACCTGTCCCAGTCATTTAATACATAAGACACAATGTCCCTGCGGATATCAAAAGTGAGCCTGATATGTCCGTGCAATATGTAACACAGAGAATGGAAAAGGCAGGAGCCATGGACACCATTCAGTAAGTGATAGTTCTTTGATTGATGGTGATCACCTCCATAGACATGTTAATAGGGGTACAGTTGGAACAATAAAGGGAATGGATACTTGATCAGTAAAGAAAGTATAAAATACCTACACAATAATTATAACAATCGTAATAAACGAAATAATAACCCGTGGATTAAATAAAAAGACTGCTTCCTTTTCGAAGCAAGCAAAAACGACGGCCTTATATGGCATTCGTTTATAAAATAGCGGAGAAGCTGCGTAAAGGCTGCTTCACAAAAAAACAGCGGAGCACCTTATATGGGCAGGCAGCGGATTAAATAAAGGAAATGGGTACCTGAACAGAAAACTAAGTCTAAAATAGCTACACAATAACCATAACAATCGTAATAAACGAACAATAAAACAGTAAAGAACCACGAAGCAAGGAGAAAGGATGGCCTTATATGGCGTATTTGGCGGCACCTGCACGAAGTTCCTTAAAACAACAGCAGAGAAGCCGCAGATTAAATAAAGGAAATGGGTACCTGAACAGTAAACTAAGTGTAAAATACCTACACAATAACTATAACAATCTTAACAAATGAACAATAAAACAGCGGAGAACCCGTGGATTAAATAAAAAGGCTGCTTCCTTGGCGAAGCAAGGAAAAAGGACGGCCTTATATGTCGTTCGTTTATAAAACAGTGTTTAAGCTGTGAAAAGGCTGCTTCCTTGGCGAAGCAAGAAAAGGAATGAACACACCGCAGCGAAGAATGGCCTTATATGGGCAGGCACTCAATTACGTGGGAGGCATGATGATGCAAGACGCAAGCGCCTCACACTGTGACTGAGCTGCCCACTATGGCCATATACAGTATACGAAAGTAGGTTCCAGTTATGACCGTTACGCGTAGAATTTCGAAATGAAACCTGCCTAACTTTTGTAAGTAAGCTGTAAGGAATGAGCCTGCCAAATTTCAGCATTCCACCTACACGGGAAGTTGGACAATTAGTGATGAGTGAGTCAGTGAGTGAGTGAGTGAGTCAGTGAGGGCTTTGCCTTTTATTAGTATAGATGTGTCTAGAATCCACTGTCCACCATAATGTTTGAGACAAAGACACATTATTTCTTGATTTACTCCTCTTCTCCACAGTTTAAAATTACAAATTAAATAATTCAGATGTGTACTTTAGTTTAAGAGTATTTGCATACATTTCCGTCACACCACGATAAAAATTACACTTTTTATACATGTTCTCCCCATTTTAGGGCCATAATGTTCGGGACACAGCAATGCCAAGTATATTAAAGCATTCCTATTTAGTACTTTGTTGTATATCCCTTGCATGCAATGACTGCTTGACTTCATAGACTTCACCAGGGGCCTTATGTATGAATGGTGCGTACACACAAAAATGTTGCGTTCTCCCATTTCCATGCTCAAATCGCGATGTATAAAACCTAAACTTGGCATAAAGCCATGCACATTTTCACACGAGCTAAATGTTTGCCATACGCAAGTTCTCCGTTCAGTTTTGCAAACTGGCGGCACCCAGCATCAAAGCAGAACTTTTGTTCAAGTGTGGTTTCCCTTTCGTTTTTAGATCCACATCCCTGACGCGGCTTTATCAAATACACTGAAATTAACCGCTGTGACAGATTGAGGTCTCCGTGACCCCTTGAACCCTCAGATCAAACGTCAGACAACAGGTAAAAGTCCAAATATAATATTTATTAATATAAATAAGTGCACAAAGCACCCTCCTCTCCACAATACTCAATAATAAACAAACAATCAATAATCAATCCTCCACACTCCCAGACACTTTGCCACCCTTCCTCCCAGCTCAGCTCAGTGTCTGGGCTACCCAGAGTCCTTTTATAGCCCCTGACCCGGAAGTGGTTCTAAGCACAACCCACAAGTCCATTTCCTTCCGGGTCAGGGCAAACAGTCCTCTTCTTCATCCCGGGAGCACGTCACTTCCTCCAGTCACGTGACTGAGACGCACTCCCGAGTTATAGGGCACGCAAGAGCCCACTAGCCCCCCTATAGCGACTCCCGGTGGCCCCCAAGGTATCCAGCAGGGCTGTGTGTACAAACTACAGAGTCCATGAGACCCTGCTGGAAGTCGGGGCACCATCATGCTGTCCGGAGGGCTCCTCCTAGCGGCCTGGGGGTGGCGACCGGAGTCCATAGCCGGTCGTCCATCACACCGCATATTGTTCATTAGTTTAAGGCATCTGATTGTAATTAACCTGTAACAATATAATGGTCCACGGAATGGCCAAACTATTCCAAATACCATAGCTGCTTTAGCGTTGTTCCTCTCAATGCATCACTCAGTATTTATCCCACTGTATCTGAGTGTGGAATCCCAGCTCTACTGCAGCTGATCGGAAAGAGAATTATCAGTATACAGCATCAAGCACACGCTGCCTCAGCCATGCGCACTGTCTATTGAACTGCTCCCTGTGATATCCTGTGTAGTGGGAAGTGGCCCCAGCCTACACTCTGGACATCTGATAGTTCATGAACCGAACAGGATCAGTGGAGAGATGAGACACAGACAAAAATTGAAGGGTGAATGGTGCAAGTTTATTTACAAGAGTGCTGTACAACCAAAATGCAGTAGTGTCAGGTGGGCTGTGAGACACAGTCCTTCAACACTGACACTTTTTCAGAAATAAATAAAAACAAACAAAAAGAAAAATTAGGTGTATTTTCAAAAACAGTGCACTCCTACAAAAACTACACATACACTCTAATAATGAAGGTTGTTTTCTTTTATCCCTGGCTCAAGACGCTCCTCCAGCAAAAAAAAAAAATGCACAAAAACAAGTGCTCTGCCAGGCCTTTACTGCAGTGGCTTTCAGTTGCTGTTTGTTTGTGGGCCTTTCTGTCTGAAGTTTAGTCTTCAACAAGTGAAATGCATGGTCAATTGGATTAAGATCAGGTGACTGACTTGGCCATTCAAGAATTTTCCAGTTTTTTTTGCTTTAATAAACTCCTGGGCTGCTCTGGCTGTATGTTTTGGGTCATTGTTCATCTGTATCATGAAACGCTGCCCAATCAATTTGACTGCATTTAGCTGGATTTGAGCAGACAGCATGTCTCTGAACACCTCAGAATTCATTCGGCTGCTTCTGTCCTGTGTCACATCATCAATAAACACTAGTGCCCCAGTGCCACTGGCAGCCATGCACGCCCAAGACATCACACTGCCTCCACTGTGTTTTACAGATGATGTGGTATGCTTTGGATAATGAGCTGTTCCACACCTTCTCCATACTTTTTTCTTGCCATCATTCTGGTAGAGGTTGATCTTGGTTTCATCTATCCAAAGAATGTTTTTCCAGAACTGTGCTGGCTTTTTTAGATGTTCTTTTGCAAAGTCCAGTCTAGCCTTTTTATTCTTGAGGCTTATGAGTGGCTTGCACCTTGCAGTGCACCCTCTGTATTTACTTTCATGCAGTCTTCTCTTTATGTTAGACTTTGATATCGATACGCCTACCCCCTGGAGAGTGTTGTTCACTTGGTTGGCTGTTGTGAAGGGGTTTCTCTTCACCATGGAAATGATTCTGCGATCATCCACCACTGTTGTCTTCCGTGGATGTCCAGGTCTTTTTGCGTTGCTGAGTTCACCAGTGCTTGCTTTCTTTCTCAGGATATACCAAACTGTAGATTTTGCCACTCGTAATATTGTAGCAATTTCTCGGATGGGTTTTTTCTGTTTTCGCAGCTTAAGGATGGCTTCTTTCACCTGCATGGAGAGCTTCTTTGACCGCATGTTGTCTGTTCACAGCAAAATCTTTCACATGCAACCACACCTCAAATCAACTCCAGGTCTTTAATCTGCTTAATTGATAATGATATAACGACGGACTTGCCCACACCTGCCCATGAAACAGCCTTTGAGTCAATTGTCCAATTACTTTTGAACCCCTAAAATGAAGGGATTGTGTTAAAAAAATGCTTTAGTTGCCTCACATTTTTATGCATCATTTTGTTCACCCTACTGAATTAAAGTTGAAAGTCTGCACTTCAACTGCATCTGAGTTGTTTCATTTAAAATTCATTGTGGTAATGTACAGAACCAAAATTAGAAAAAAGTTGTCTCTGTCCAAATATTTATGGACCTAACTGTATATACCTCCACCAAAAATAATCACTAGGGGATATATAACTCTATATACAAAAAGAATATATACAAAAGCCGCCAAAATCACAACTGCTTCTCCAAATAGCTCAGCAGTGCTTACTCCTACCTTGCTTTTAGGTCCACTGACGACCCCTGTTGGCTGGTAACTCCTTAAATATAACTGGCAAGATTGTCCAGCCCATCTGCCAACACGTCTACCTCATGCACCTATCCAGGTAGACGCTAGCGCATTCATGCCACGCTCCACAGCACGCCCCGGACAACTATGTATTTAAAACAAAACCCCTGCGGGTCATGCACGTATAACCCTCCAGGATAGCCAATGGCTATGCTGAGCTCAAGCACACCCGTTGCCGACTCACCTGTAAGTAAAATCATTTCTTTAACATTATGGGATCTCCATCTCTGACTCAATCAAATGCCGGCTTTCTCTTTTAGGCACACCGAACTTTAAACCACCTGCACTGGGAAGGCTGCGAGGACATCAGCGTGTAAAAATGAACACGTACGGTGGAGCCCGTACTGGCCATTATACCGGCTCCACGTGTGTCCAGTCACACCGCGCCTCACAGCACTCACCTGCAAGATGGCCCTGCGTTCCTGTGCCCTTAACACACCAACGGTCAGCACACTTCCTTATAACCATATAAATGCTCCTGCTTCACTTTCAAGGCCTCTTCAACTTAAATTTGGTAATGCGCATTAACCACACTCCCATACAGCAAATGCTTCAGAGCCTTTCCTGTAGGGACATCACGGTTCATAAAAAATTTCATCCCAAGAACTATAAACACAATCAATCAGTCCATCAAGTGCTCCTTGTAGAACTGTTTGTACATATTAGTACAATTACCTCACTGTAAACTTGCGATACAGTTATAATATTGCACAACCTGAGCCACTTTATAAAGCGTGTATTTACATATGATGACGATATCATTTTTAAGATGAAATTCAGCTAAATATATTTATTACATTATACTGATAAAATGTTACCATCATTTAAATAATCTACATTGTTAATAATTAAACATGTGAGGACATGGTGTCGCAGCGCTATCTAGTTCAGGGATTGTTCCTGCCTCGCGCTGTATTCTTGCCGGGGCTGGTGTGACACTGGAAGAATAGATGGATAGAATAATTAAACATGTACTACGAAGATATTTCAGTGTTTCTTAAAAGTTTTGAAGAGTTGGCATTCTAAGCTTACAGATGGCATAACATCTATTACAGAGCTGATTGTGTGGCAATTGGTTACTTGGAGAAAGAAAAGGAAGGACAGGAATTGGTTGAAAGACAGTACTGCTGCAATAAATTATTTCATTGAAGGTCATGCACGGCGCAGCAAGCATCTTACGGGAGACAGGAACAATCTTTGGACAATGTGCCAGCTCGTCACTATCACTGCGCCACCATGTTCCCATGTTTAATAACATGCTATAACTCCTATCATCATGAAAATGATATCAAGTATATATCTCAGTACTTTAAGTATTCAGAGACCTGTAATGTCACAAATGTAATGGATTCTGTGTCCCCTCAGAGGAAGAGAAAGCCCCTTTAAGAAGCACATAGCGATTCACACACATAGAGCATATAGAAGAACACATAAAAAACAAAGCATTTAACATGCTACTTTAGTTACAATGGGATCTACGAAACTAGTAAATTAACACTGAAATTACCACAGCCAACGAAAAAACTAATTTGATGTGTTTTGTGTCTACAACAATCTATGTAAACACATCATTAAAACAGAAACGTTTTTCATGTTTTAGTAATAAATGACAAAATGTAGACATGAACTATATAATGTATGAAGGCTGATGGCCAAATATCAAATAAACACTTTCACAAAAGGTGCAAATACAATACGACAGCTTCTGTGGTGCAGCGGTTAGATCTGACGACTTATAATCCAGAGGTTGTGAATTCAAAACCATCTCCCCCGCAAATTTACCATTTTGAGTAGTGAGCTACTCTTATTGTTAATATTATACAATAAAAACATACATTTGATTTGTGTCTGTAACAGCCGGTGTAAATTTATAGCACTTGTAAAGCATTTTTTTTTCACTTTTATTCTGTCAGTCACGATCACGATACAACACCCACCCACTGCCCCAGATCTGACTCGGTTACTTTTTATCTGAAACTGGGAATAACTGTAGATGTGAGTGGTGTTTTGAGACAGTGGAACTGAACATTCTCTGATCTGGAGGGATAAAAGCTGACACACAAATGCTGGTGAATCCGCCTTCTTCGTATCTCACCGTCACTTGAATATTTTTTTATTCAGTTTTATTGAGTGTTCCTGCTCACACTGAATTAATATGTGCCTTATGGTCAATGATGTCAAAGCCGCACTGAAAAAAAAAACAGAGACATAGGTATATATTTGGAATAACTCGTTTTATGACCTGTATAGTACATTTCGGAAAACGTGGCACTGATGCAACATTATTCATATTTTTCATATTTATTTGCACACCTTCTTGCGCTTGTAATCAGTGACCGTGTTTTTTTTTCCCCCTATCTTGCCAGTCTTCACATGTTGCTGCATGGTGCTGTTTTTTTTGTACTCCAGGACATGCAGAGGAAAGAATAGTACAGAGAGGTCAGTTCTGCGCTATATGCAATCATCAGATTCAAATGTTAACAGTTCCCACTCACCCAAGGACTCTCCTTCCTACATTTACAACGTGTACCTGTTGCAATGCACACACTTCTCTCTATGCTGTGGTTCCTATTACATTGAAGGGGCGTCAGACATTGACTGAGTTTTCTTTCCTGGGGGAAGCGGCTGTCTTGGAACAGAAGCTTGTCGATGTTGCATCCTCTTTTGCTTTATCCATCACCTTTTCTTGTAAGAAGCGACGACTAAGTTCCTCTGCAAGGTGAGCAAAGAACACTCTTCTTTTCTCAGTGGCCCCTGTGCATGCCTTGTACAGTACAAGTGCGTTGATCACCGCCAAGTCAAGCGTGTTATAGTACAAACAACTAGCCACCCAACGGTACTGCTCGCACTGAATAAGCTCACGCCTTCTGGTGCATGATGTCAACGCAGCATAGAGAAAAAAAGAAAGAGACAAATATATGTGAGATTTTGAAGAAATCGTTTTAAGACCTGAATATTACCAATCAGAAAACATAGTCGCACTAATGCAATATTATTTGAAAATGGACTGTAATTTAAACATATGATTTGTATTTGAAGAAAAAAAAATACAAACCATTTACGTTGAACAAATATTCCTTTGACTAATCTTTATCAGCCACTTTGGCATTTAGTCTAGAAATTGTGAAAGGTTTGCATAATTATGACACTGAAATAACCACTAAAATCAGAAATCCAAGCTATTAAAGTGGGGGTTCATTTGTTTAGAGTCAATAGATCTGTAAAGTATAAAGTTTTCCTGCATTGGAATGGTGACTAGGAAAATGAATTGGAGTTGACATAATATACTTCACTATGAAATGATCCTACTCTGAAATTTACTAGTCAACACAAAAACAAATCCACCAAGACATTTATATTTTGTTATATTCTTGAATGGCTCCAAAAATTATTGTTTCAAATCCTGTTAAGATTATTAATGGCTAATACAAACTTACACCATCGAAAAGTGCTGGATGATTGAGGTCATGAGATTAATTATGAAGGCTCAATAATTTTAAGATACCACTTTTACTGTTTTACAACACTGAATCAGTGACAAAGAAAAAATAAAATGTTTTGTTATTAAAATTACAATTTACTAATCCTAATAGAGGTTTTGTAGATAGCCTAACATGAGATAACAAGATATTGGCACAGAGTTTCATATTTTTAATTGAAATGTTTCAGTTAAAAAACATTTCCAAAGTTATGCTACTGCCTGACATAAACCCATTTCAGTTCAGTATTTAATTATAAAAAGCAAAACAACCCTTTGCCTTTTGCAAATATAACAAATTAACTAGAAATTAATATTTTCCTCTTTAAGTAATTTTAAATTTACAGCTATACTTGCATATTCTGTGGTATATGTATATAATATGCAAGTGAAATGTCAGTGGATCAAAAAACAGTCAGCATTAGCAGTCTGCACAAATTCCTGGAGTCTTTTGTGGGCAGCTTCAACACATAAATTAGTGACACGTTACACAGCACACCTTTGTTTTGTGTGTATTTTCTCCCTCTTGATGATCTGTTATGTTGCCTTTCACAGAGGAATGGCAGCTCTCATCTCATTTTGGCCATGGCAGCAAGCAGGCTTGTCTTTTTGTAAAGAAGATATAGGGTGTTGTACCGTGTTAGCCATTATGAATGTAGAGAAAAGCCAAGCAAAATAACACCTTTTATTGGCTAACTAAAAAGATTACAATATGCAAGCTTTCGAGGCAACTCAGGCCCTTTCTTCAGGCAAGATGTAATCTTGAAGAAGGGGCCTGAGTTGCCTCGAAAGCTTGCATATTGTAATCTTTTTAGTTAGCCAATAAAAGGTGTCATTTTGCTTGGCTTTTCTCTACTATCATATTCTACTAAAGCATTCAGTATGCTGTGAAACACGGTTTACAAAATTCAAATATGAGTAAATTATTGTGTCTGTATAAGACTAAATTCATGTGCAACCACTGTTGTATGTGATTCAACTAGTTTACTAGTATTTCAGTATAGCTGTCCTAAAATATATTTAATGTTTTTTGCAAATGATACCTCCTGGTCAGTGAAGTCCCATATTGCCTTGGTCCACCTTCAACCCTGATCCAATCCCAGATGTGTGTCAGAACCTATAGGATGCAGAAGAAGATAAAAATGACTTATTATTCTCACATTTTACATACATTGTTGGTTCTTTTGTATCTTTGAAAACAATGTAAGTGAATCATCTTCCAGTATTGGTTTCTTCTCCAGCAGGTTGCTTCGTCTTTTCTGTGCTATCAAATATGTTTTCGATTCTTCATGTGAATATTGGTACTTTATTTATACTTCTTAATGCAAGTTGTTTTAAATACATTATAGTTTTATATTAGATTATGCACATTTTATACCTTACAGCAATAACTAGAGAATCAACTTTTTTTTGCAGATTTGTCTATGGTCTTACACATAGTGAATCAAAGCAAGTGATAATAAATATAACTTTTTTTGGGATTAATATATTATATGCAATAGCATGCAGCAATACACACAACAATATAAAATAATGTCACTAATAACGGAAAGAGAAAATTTTTAAGGCGAAAAGGATATACGAATATCCTGTGAGTTACAGGAGAGAAGCAGCAATGCTTTGCATTGCATGTGTTAGAATAGAATTTTAGAGTTACAGCAACAAGGGTATTTGCAGGGTAGCTATTTAAAAAATGTGCAGAGTAGTGGCTCTGAAGGTAGGGATCTGAGCCAGCAATCGGGAGGTTGCTGGTTTGAATTTCATAAATGCCAGAAGTGACTCTACTCTGTTGGGCCCCTGAGCAAGGCCCTTAACCTGTAATTGCTTCATCCTGGGTATGATGTTAATCTGCATCCATCCCAGCAAGCAGGTCTTCCAATTTACAGGGAAAACTTGGGGGTTGGTGGCAGGATTGGCACTCCAGCCACTGTAAAAAAAACCTCACAATATACAGTGTGCTGCTGAGATGTCACCTATTGCACGGCTCAATCTGGGTGGTTCGCTGTGTGGTGGGTGCAGTAATGTGCTATAATCAGCGCATGCTCCTAACCTCCTCTCTCCTCAATTCAAGTACAGTCAACAAGGGTGGAAATTGATTAGAAACCAGATTCGCCAAAACAGTGATGTTTTAAGTAAGTTTACAGCTGCAAAACATGACAGCTAATACTGTAACAATGTCAATGTGCTTTATCACACAATATTATTTTTGCAAAGCTTTATTTAGAAATTCTATGCTATTTGTTAATATAGGATTCATTCTTTTTGAGTGACTTAAGACTGTTCAGTCCACCATTTGAAAGAAATTATTTTGGAAACAAAATCCTTCAGATAGGCTCTTCAGGGATATTTTAAAATAATGTAAATTGGCAGGAAAAAATGTAGTGATTGAATGGAAATATGATTTCTTCTTACACACTACACATTCTCCAGTTGCACCATCTCATTGTCAGTAGGTGCTTTCATTATGTTGTAGGGTCAAATCCATTGCTATCATATTAACCAAACATAACCTGTAAAACCTTTCAGCATTAAAGTTCTTTTGAAAGCCTGTCAAAACTTGGGTCAAAAGCCATCTGGCCCAGATACTATTTCCTTTGCTTATTGATCTAGAATATCAACAGACAAATTCTTAATATTTTTACTCAAATGGCTAAGAATCTAGATGCAAAAAGTCACACATCATTACTCTTTTCTTAAGCTGCAAGTTCTATTTAATATATGTTAGAGGTAAATTTTACTTGGAAATTTAAAATGGTCAAAATATTCCTGTTAACTATAAGTGTTTTCTTCAATCTATATATCCAAATAGTTACATACCTCAAATTCAGCAAAAATATAACCAAAAAGCGATACCTAAAACTGAAACCTTAAAGTCTACTCTAATTAAAACCTGTACTAGTTTCACAAGACTTGACATATTCAAATAAAACTGACATGTTTAAATGGTTTAATCATACAAAAATGTTCCTTGAAGTATATGGCATGTAGTCCTCAGTGATCAGTAGATAACCTGCCTTTCTTAGAATTACATAAAATGAGCAGATTGGTTTGGAATATTGAAGTTGTAATTTTCTGAACTATACAATTATCACTTTTTATCTTAAGCATTTGTTTGATTTGTGAAGAGTATATTTGGAAAATTACAAAACATTCAATGTCTTGTTTTTTTCTAATTTTTACCTTTGTGAACATGTAAAACAACATACCATCCATAAAATCTGAGAAAGCTCTATAGATAAAGACCAGGGGCCTCATGTATAAATGGTGCGTACGCACAGAAATGTAAGAACATTTCCACGTTCAAATCACGATGTATAAAACCTAAACTTGGCGTAAAGCCACGCACATTTCCACGGTACCTCATATCCTGTCGTACGCAAGTTCTCCGCTCGGTTTTGCAGACTGGCAGCACCCAGCGTCAAAGCAGTGCTACTGTTCCTGTGTGGTTTATCATTCTTCTTCAGATCCATGTCCCTGACGCGGCTTTATAAATACACTGAAATTAACCGCATATTGTTTTATTAGTTTAATGCATCTGATTGTAATTAACCAGTAACAATATAATGGTCCACGGAATGGTCAAACTATTCCAAATACCATATCTGCTTTAACGTTGTCACTCTCACTGCACCTTCTTCTTTCAGCTGCTCCCGTTAGGGGTTGCCACAGCAGATCATCTTTTTCCATATTACTCTCACTGGACCGCTCGGAGCAGCTGATCGGAAAGAAAATTATCAGTATACAGCATCAAGCATACGCTGCCTCAGCCATGCTTCCTATTTGAACTGCTTCTCACACGGCAAACGCTTCAAACCTTTCCTGTTCAGAAAGAGCTTCATCCCAAGAGCTCTAAATGTACTCAATCAGTCCATCAACTGCTACTTGTAGAACTGTTTGGTCTTATAAGTACAATCACCTCATTATAAATTTGCACTACAGTTATAATATTGCACAACCTGAGCCACTTTATAAAGCGTGTATTTACATATGATGACAATATCATTTTTAAGATGAAATACAGCAAAATATGTTTATTATATTATACAGACAAAAGCACTGTATGCTTCACTGGGACAGGCGTGAACAATAGAATAATTAAACATGTACTACGAAGATATTTCAATGTTCCTTAAAAGTTTTGAAGAATCTGCGTTATAAGCTTACAGATGGCTTAGCGTCTATTACAGAGCTGATTGTGTGGCGATAGGTTACTTGGAGAAAGAAAAGGAAGGACAGGAATTGGAGGTTAGTACGTTTGAAAGAGACAGTACTGCAGGGGCAGCCTTAGGCACCTGCACAGGGCCGCCAAATCCCAGGGGCCGCCACGCCAATATATATTGAATATAAAACAAAGAGAAAATAACGACACAGCTAAATACGCAGCGGCAAATTTCGGCAAAAGTTAAACGCTTGTGTCATGAGCACTAGGTGGCTATGCAGTGTCCGCAATGGACGTGGCCATCCGCCGTGCATAAGATTCCATATTGACATTGGCAGGCGAAGGGGCCACCGATTCTTTCTCTGCCCAGGGCTGCCACGAGCCTAGAGCTGGCCCTGAGTACTGCTGCAATAAATTATTTCATCGAAGGTCCCGCACAATCACTGCACCACCCTGTTCCCATGTTTAATAATGTGCTTTAACTCCTATCATCATGAAAATTATATCACGTATACATCTCAGTATTTTAGTTATTCAGAGAGCTGTAATATCACGAATGTAATGAATTCAGTGTACTGTCGGAGTAAGAGAAAGCCGGTTTAAGAAGCACGTAGTGATTCACACACATAGAGCACATAGAAGAACACATACAAAACAAGAATTTAACGTGCTACTTTAATTACGATGTGCATGCACAAGCGTTACTTTTCACGCTTATCGGGATTTATGTAGCGGAAGAATGTGGAAGTTTGTGTACGCACAGATTCCTGCATCTGGATATTTTTGTGCGTAAGCACATTTTGGCTTTTGTGCTTACGTCATGTTATAGTGCGAATTCTATGCATGGCGTTATGCATGAGGCCCCTGGGATTTTCCTGCACCCCTGAACACCCACTCTCTTGTAAAGGGACAGGTACTCTTGATAGCCTCCAAGTAGTTTGTGAAGTACTGGTCCATAAACATTTTTGCTGGTTCACATTTCTCCTTCTATTTACAAGGGCATTGATACTAATCTATTGTCTGCTCCTCTTTGCAATTTTTCTACTTCTGTGCTTACAAAGTAATTATGTCAAAGGCCACTTTCTACATAAACAGGGTACACCACCATATTTTGCCCTGGAACTATATTAACATTCCAGCCAACACAAGCTCCTCATTGTTTCAAAACAAAAAAACAAATGCCTTATTTTTAGCTATTTCCTGCCAGCAATTCTTTCTCTTATCTGACTATACCCACAATCTGTATAAAATGGTATGGTCCTGTTTCACTCCACCTATACATGAGACAAAGTGTAGATGTACAAGGGGAGCCTGTGGGGGTACTAGAAAATAACACAAAATACCTTAAAGTTGGCACTGCTTTCTTACAGCGATGGATCAGCAGTTCACAGAAACAGGAATCACTCAGGATGGCCATCGGAAAAGAACCTCTGAAAGCTCTGCTCAGTATGGTCTATCCAGGCTTTAGCATGACTCCTGGTTAAGTCACCCTAAAACAAGTCTATTTAAATGGCAGCCTGCGGGCCACATGTGCCCAAGAGGCAAACTCCGAGTTGTCCTGCCCATGGTCCCTCTAGAAATGCAGAAAAAAAGTGAGAAAAACACATTTCGTAAGCCTTCAGAAATTCCTATATAAAATCCCCATGGTTGAAAAGACTATAAATCCACACTCCGGGTAGCCTAGCAACATTCAATGCAATGCATTTTTGTGTGTCTAGAAGTGGTGATAGTAATTATGATACATTGATTTTACATGATTTCTTTGTTTGTAATGGTACACACCTTGGCCGCGACAGCTTGTTGTAGCATTGCCTATTCTATAATCAATTTTGTGCGGAGTCTTAGTAGTATTCCAGTTTTATCAAGTGAGTGTAAACGTGGGTTTTCACAAATTATCCTAATTGTTACTCCAATGACAGCCTCGTTATTGACAAGCGATTTTTTTTTTTGTCATTGTATGCACCTTGTCCGCAACAGCATATGGTAGCATTGTCTATTCTATAACCAATTGTGTGCAGAGTCTTAGTAGTATTCCAGTTTCATCAAGTGAGTGCAAATGTGGGTTTTTGCAAATGAATCTAATTGTTACTCCAGTGCCAGCCTCATTACTGACAAGCACTGTCTCCACACTTCTCTTCATATGATTGGTTGGCCCTCTACTCACACGATTTGATCCTGCAGCTTCATGGCTGTTACGAGGACAACTATCAACCATTAAAACACTTGAAGAAAAGAACAAATTAGAACAACTGCATTTAATGAAAACATACAAAAAGTTTAGAATTTTCTTTAAAACTCAGTCAAATTAAGCACTGATTGCTTTATGGGACTACATAACAACTTTTTTGTAGAATGCAGAGCTTGTTCAATTTCAGAAATTGTGTTTGTAATTTTAAACTATCAATCACAATATTATGCAGCACAGTACACCTATGCAGATCATAGGTTTGCATCCCGAGTTTGCACAGTGCTTTTAGTAGTGAGTAAAGAGCTGAATAAATGTAAAGAATAATAATAATTATTTTTATAGTTGATGATTTCTCAATTTCAAATTGTAAACATTTTTTCACCAAATAAACAAAACATGTAGCTCTAGGACTCGCTGCCTCTGTATGCCTTCACAGTACCTCAAACTTGATCTAAACGCAAAGTATGTGTACTGCTACCTTTTTATTTACAAAAATGGCACTGCTAATCACACATGTGGTGATAGTTCTTTTTTAATTTTGTTAAATACACTTTGCAATTTGACTGGGTCAGATGAGAGCAAAATATTTATTTTATTTCAAAAGGGAAATACAGTACATGTAACAAATTGCTATAGAATTAAGTAGCTGAAACTGGAATAAAGGTACATTACATTGACCTCTGTGTGATAGTGGAACAAAAGAAGCCATTATTCAAAAAGAACCATTTGAGAGCATTTTGGAAGTTTACTAGAAAACATTTGTGCAACAAGAGAGAGATATGTGAATAGGTTTTGCAATCAGATGATGCAAAGATAGAATGTTTTGGTCAAAATTCAAACTGATATCTGGGGAGCAATTGTAACACTACCAACACCTCAAAAAACATTATTCTTACAAAGAAATATGCTGGTGGCTGGAGTATGCTGTGGGATTGCTTTTCAGGGTATCTGATTAAGATAAAAGGAAAATGGATAAATAAAAACACAAACAGATACTACAAGAGAATGTTATTCAGTTTACTAAAAAAAAAAGCAAAGCTTGAGTGAAACGTTATTTTCCAATTGGGCAAAGATATTAAACATAAAGCCAGAGTCACAGTGGTGTGACCCAAAGACAAAATTACGAATGCCCTACAATGACCCAATTGAAGTCCTGATTTTAATTCAATTGATGATTTGTGACACTGTTTGTAAATCGCAGTACACAAACATCATCCAACTAACCTGAATGACCTGAAGCAAATCTGCCTGGAAGAATATGCAAAATTCACTCCCCAACAGCATGCAAAACTGATAGGTACAGTTCCACAAAAGACTTGAAACAAAGGGTGGCTCTTCAAAATATTAAACTCTGCGGACAGATTACTTATGCAACAGAATTTTTTCTTTTTTTTTTTTTCCTAACATGTAACAATATATTATAAAAAATACTTCTGAGTTTCGGTGCTTTGAAATCATAGTCTGAATTAGTGTTAGCCACCATAATTTGTGTTAATACGAATTGTACTTTACTTCATGAGGTAGAAGTACACAATGAATTGAAATAATTGCGTCAAATATTTTAAATATTAAAATGAGTGCTTTAATGTAGATGTTTAAAGTCTAAATATTTTGATTGTAATAGAAATTTGTCATTTTTCACCATCTGATAGAGGTCCATAGAAGGGCAGGTCCCTTGTAAGGATAAAAGATCAAACGTAGCATCATATTCATAACTACTGACCAAGACATGGTCTAAAACAATACCTCCCATACTTGAAATTTGTTATTATTAACATTCTGAGAGTGGTTGTTAGAGGGCTAGAACCACCGGTAAAGAATCAAAAAGGAAATAAGTTATTGTATTTGTGATCAGCAACTACGAAATAGCATGAACAACTCTCCACAAGCCTATATTACTGATCCCCATTTTTTTGAAGTTTTGTGAAAAGGAGTAATTGACCACTCATATCCCATTAAGGGAATAAACCCTTGGAATCAGTTGATTTGGCATGCACATCTTCAAATTCTCCTGATCATTTCTGCTGAAGACACCTATTAGTTTACTCTTTATCCCTGGGGTGGAATTTCCTGTTCAAAACATGGTCCTAGATAGATAGATAGATAGATAGATAGATAGATAGATAGATAGATAGATAGATAGATAGATAGATAGATAGATAGATAGCCTAAAATGATTAATTTTTTTGATCTAGGTTGCCAAAGCTTGTCATCTTGTATAACTATGCATCAAGATGAATCGAATGGTGTATGATATGTGGGGCTTTTTTTATACTGGCTAGTCAGGAGGCGCTGGACAAGAAAAAGTGAAGAAATTTCAAAGCTTTCATAAATAATTCTTATGAACAGAATATCACAGATAATATCAGTGTTCTTAACTAAAATTAGGGAATTGTTGAAGTGTCAAACTACTTTTACATATATATTATATTATATATTTTATATTTGTAATAATAAATTAATGATAAATTATGAATATCTTAAGCTAAAGAGTCTAGTACTTACAGATTCCAGGGACAATAACCTCCCTGAGGAGTCGACAATGGCCATAATTGTAATGATCTACAAAAAGTTTCTGATGATGACTTTTTCATTTTTAAAGCAAATGTTTCCTACCTATTTTGAAATCGTGTTTCAAGGGTATGGACTATTTTGGCTACAGTAGGCCCTGAGTTGCCCTACATATTGCGTGGATGTACTGACACTCTTTCCAAAAAATATTTTTAATTCTTTTCACAGCCAATTCAAATACATATGTTAGTCAGATTTTTGTCCTAGCATGTGATCACCTCAAGGATAAAATGAAGGAAAAATATACTGTAGCCACAGCTGACTACACACCAGAATGGGTTAAAACTGTCTTCTTGCTTTTCGTTACACAGAGTGTACATTGTACCGAGGAGAATTTAACAGTCATTTTCTCTTTTGCTTGCTGCTAGCAATTGCATACTGAAAAGCAAATAGAAAAGAACTTTTGTGAAATAATTAGTTCCCTTTTTTCTCTCTTCCACCAGGAGTGCATGTAAAGTGGGAAGTAAAAACACTTGTAAGACTGTATTCATTTTGTCTAACAGAGCTCAACACAAATCTAGCCAAGGAAGTGTATAGAAAGAAAGATGCATTCAGCTATAGTTTTATGTGGTATATTTAAAATAACTGTTGTCCTCAAATAATTTAACACCTTGTATTGTGTATTCTAACCAGGTAAAATATACTTTGGTCATAGAATGTATAATTTAATCTTTTGTGTAATCTGTAAATTAACTTTACACATATTTGACCTTGAGAAGCATCTAAATGAAATGTTTCTTTTTAAGTAGCTGCATGGTGCTTTGATTTGTTTATGAGCAAAGAAACCTAGTGTGTGAATCCTGGAAAATTCTTAATGATTCTTAATAAAACTATTCTCTGTGACTGAGTGTATACATGTATTATTGCAAAGCTTCAAAACAACTTACAGGTACAACGACTCCATTAATGCTGAACTATTCAAAAATGGAATATGTGGAAATAAAGCATTTTTGGTTGTAAAATCTGTTGAGGAAGAAGGAGTTACATTGAAAGTGAAAGTAAATGGGAGGTGGGGGGGGGGGGGGGGGGGGTCCTAATGCCCACCATAACATATTTATGTATCCAGTTTTCCCTCATTAACTATTATAATGCATGAAAGAACTTTGAAAAGGTCAGTAGTATTACATAAGTAAATAATATATAAACATTATAACAATCATAACATTAGTTATTTTTGTTAAAATAATGCATTTATTTTTTACCATATTAAACCTAAGTAATAATATGAACACTTCTTTCCACTTCTCTTGGCAATGATTAAAGCGAAAAAAATATATACTAAGCTTGGCTAAATAGGCTTTCCTTGTTCTAGTAATATCATTTAACTTTCTTTTAAATTAAAAGACCCTTTCAGGTCCAATGAGAGATATATTTCCTACAAGTCATCCTGGTCCTTTTACAATAGGCAGTGTCAGGCACACCTCTGATGGGAGGTACACTGGAGGCATCTTTCACTATATATCCAGATCAGTTGGCTCCACTTATTCTGAAAAAGGCCATTGTGCTGCCCTGGGATGAGCCCAGATTGCAAAATTCATCACCTTCTTACACAGACAAAGCTCTGCAGGTTTGCGGCATTTTCACGCTTTCGTTATTTGAACTAACTGATTTTTTCATTACTACTCAAAACTCACGACTAATCATGATGACTAGAAGGTAGACTGAAAGTAAATTAATATCTGTCTAACATTGAAAAGTGTCTTCATTAGTGTTTGTTATAAGGGACTGAACCTATCAAAATCGCATTTGTTCTCACAAAGCTGCAGAGAACAGGTAAATTCCTTTTGGGAGAACTCCATGCCTCAGAAATAAATGTGGTGATTTTTATCTATATTTATTAAAAGTTTTATAGTAACACTGAACATGCGATAATACACTGACCAGTTATCAATGACCACTGAAACTTCATTTAACATAACACACTATCACCCTATTGACTCACCTCCCACCACACCCAGAAAATGGTCATATCCTTTTGCCACACCTGTTTGTTTTGTTTTGACAAATCTAAATCTAATACTGTGGTCTTTTCACCTCAAAAGTGTCTGTGTCATTCCCTCCTCTCTCTCCCGCTTTCCTTTACATCTTTGATGTCAGTCTTCTAAATTTGACGGTTTCACAAGTTATTAGGAGGTTTGTGGTGTCACATGGAATATTTAATATATTATATAATATATATTTAATATTTAATAATATATCAGATGCCTCATCTTGGATGAGTTAATGCCAGTGAAACTCATCCTGGATAAGTCGGTTTTTCAAACGCAGCCATGTAGTAGATTAGTCTAGCTGGATCTAATCATCCAAGATGAATGCGCGCGCCCGTGTTGATTGAAAAGCCCATATATATTGAGTCTAGAAAACATGATCAGCAAGTCTTTGATAGGCTGTAACAAAATGACGAAAGAACGGACGCATTTTTTTTTTCACACAAGCGGAGCAAGAACTTTTATTCGAAGGATCTGAAGAATTTCAAGATTTAATATGCACAAGGGGTAACACTGCAAAAGCAGCCCAAACCAGAAAAGACGGCTGGCAAAAAGTGGCCAACAAATTAAACGCGTGTGCATTGTACTTACTGAAAGCAGCGTTTCATTTCCTATGTGTCAGATTAATTATTATTTAATATGTCATAACTCCAGATCAAACGTGAGCACAAGGAGAACACGGGAATAGGTTAAAGTGAAGTTCAAGGATATACATTTCACACTGGTATTGGTATATAACTATTTAAAGAATTGTTGACATAAAGAATCATATATAATGTAAAGAACATTAATTTTAAAGCTAATAAGAAGGCAGACAAGCAAAAAACAGGTGGAGGTCCACGCGGTCCAGACCTAACCCCTGCAGAAGAGTTGGCTCTCCAGCAAAATGCCCATCGCCCTGTTTCTGAGGGCATTCCAGGGGGAAGCTCCTCCTCAGAACCAGTGGCAGGATGCAGTGGTCACTTCATTTCAGGTAAAGGATGGTCATTGCATATATTTGTCCTCAATGTGTTACATAGGTATGTTCCATATAGCCCTCTTTTTTTTTTTTTTGGTCAGTTGCAGGGAATATCATATCCCTAGAACCTGTGTCTGACCAACGAGATATTGACGAAGGTCAAATATTTGATGAAGACACTGTGTCTGATTATTCATCAGGAGGAGAGGTAAAATTTCCAAATAATGTTTGATCAAACTCCACTGTGATCAGTCCCATGTGCCCCAATCACATTTGGAAATCCTGGGTAATGAGAATGTTAGGCTGATTGTGAAATTCTTTATGGAACTGTGGGTGTTTTTGCCTGTGTATTACCTACCTGCAATGGCATGAAACGCCTCTTTTGTCTGCACACGCACATGTCCAGGAAACACTATGAAAACCCGAAGGAAATATTTCAGAGCCAAACAGACTTTACGAATTGCATGGCAAACAGCACTTTTAGGTGGATTTTCCACATCGCCTACAGTATACAGTAATCCCTCCTCCATCGCGGGGGTTGCGTTCCAGAGCTACCCGTGAAATAAGAAAATCCGCGAAGTAGAAACCATATGTTTATATGGTTATTTTTATATTGTCATGCTTGGGTCACAGATTTGCGCAGAAACACAGGAGGTTGTAGAGAGACAGGGACGTTATTCAAACACTGCAAACAAACATTTGTCTCTTTTTCAAAAGTTTAAACTGTGCTCCATGACAAGACAGAGATGACAGTTCCGTCTCACAATTAAAAGAATGCAAACATATCTTCCTCTTCAAAGGAGTGCGCGTCAGGAGCAGGTAATGTCAGAGAGATAGAGAAAAGCAAACAAATCAATAGGGCTGTTTGGCTTTTAAGTATGCGAAGCACTGCGACACAAAGCTGTTGAAGGCGGCAGCTCACACCCCCTCCGTCAGGAGCAGAGAGAGAGAGAGAGACAGAGAAAAACAAACAAGCAAAAATCAATACGTGCCCTTCGAGCTTTTAAGTATGCGAAGCACCGTGCAGCATGTCGCTTCACGAAGCAGCTGCACAGAAGGGAGCAATGTGAAGGTAATCTTTCAGCATTTTTAGACAAGCGTCCATATCGTCTAGGTGTGCGAACAGCCCCCCTGCTCACACCCCCTCCATCAGGAGCAGAGAATGTCAGAGCAAGAGAGAGAGAGAGAAAAGTAAGTTGGGTAGCTTCTCAGCCATCTGCCAATAGCGTCCCTTGTATGAAATCAACTGGGCAAACCAACTGAGGAAGCATGTACAAGAAATTAAAAGACCCATTGTCCGCAGAAATCCGTGAACCAGCAAAAAATCCGCAATATATATTTAAATATGCTTACATATAAAATCCGCGATGGAGTGAAGCCGCGAAAGGCGAAGCGCGATATAGCGAGGGATTACTGTATAAAAAAAGTGCCGCTTGCAAAAAACCTCCAAGCAATACATACTGTCTGTGTGGTTGTGAGAGCCCGACTTCGCCGAGTTTGACTTCGAATATAAGGTCCTAATAAATTTTTGAGGTACAATATTCCCCCTCGGCTAATGCGGTATCTTTCAAAAAGAATTTCCTCCGGGAGCAATAAAGGATCTTGCCGATCACGCAAACCCCACTCTATATGAAATTCTCTTCTTATAATTTGCGTACCAATATCAATTGGTCGCTCATTCATGAACGGCGAAGTCATGACTAAATGAATTCCATGCACGGACACTGATTAAGTGTGTGAGCTAATTCTTGTTTACATAGAACAAACCTGCTCCGAGCAGGTTTGAGGATTAGGATGTGTTGCTATGACAACACTTCCAGCAAGAGTTTCGAAAAAACGACAGATCCAGGATCATGCCAAATCATCAACAATTACATCTGGCTAAACGAGTAATCCACATACGAAAAATACCCCCCAGATAAACAAAAGCTGTTTGTGGTGTGTCATGCCATTGTTTATAGGCTATGTCTCACATTACATATTACCACAATAATCAGTATGTTAAATAGAAAGCTGGCCAACACTCAGCAAGAGAATTCTCATGCCAATAAGCAAGGCTAATTTTACTTCTCAAATATTATGTGACCCACTGGGAAAAAAAAAAACTGGACTGCACCCCATAGTTTAAGAAACTCTGCCCAAGGATACTTGATGGCAGATGGTGCAACAGATATTCAGTGTGTCTGACACGTTCCTAAGAGAGATGTAGGGTGTGGAGGACTGATAGCACAGTGTTCCTAGCTAACGAAGATGGAACCAGATTGTTTATTTAACTGCTTCTACCAGGCAGCAAATAGGTATGGTGTAGTACAAGAATTTTCATTATACGGCCCAGAGGAGCTGAAAGTTTTCCTGCTTTGTTATATTTTTCTGTACTTGATTTTACTTGTGATGTATTTTTAAAATAAATACACCCTTTTTTAGTGTTCTTGGCTTTTTTATTGGTGTTAAAAGATGCTATAAAACACTGTGTTTTAATGACAATTTAGCTACAATCTACTGAAAAAAGATGGCAGTATAAATTGTAATATAAAAATAAGGCAGATGAATCCAGTTTCTTTTACACTATCAGTTGTATCATAGGTTTAGTAAACAGGGACCCATTCTCACTTATAATATCCCCAATTTACCCTCAACCTGTTCATTTATTGGTAAGGTGGCAGAGTACGATACCTTTCACTGACACCGATCATAGACAGAGTACACCAGGATTAACTACACATGTCATTTATCATTACCTTACTCAGAGACAGAAAACAAACTGTGCATTAATCAATAAGGAGAGCAGGCACAATGTTTTATTCACTCATTATTCTTTAACCATACATTTTCTTAATTCCTAAAATATACCTAAAGCTGAAGTGAAGCGATTTCATAGGAGTGTTGGACTTTACCACAGATCCAGTCTAGGGTTAATTTCCCAAAAGTTTCATAATGCTAAATATTTTGTTATGTTGTACTTAAGATCGTTCATTAATTAACAAGAGTTTCACAAAACATTTTATAACTAAAGTAGTACTTAATCTCATTCGTAAATTAACAATTGGTCCAAACCACTAATTTTTTTTAACGTCGCTATTTATTTAGGCTAGCTTGTGATTCTATCACAGAGTTCGCCCTGAGTGAAATACAAAACACATACTGACACTCTTATTTGGACAATGTAATAATAACAATAATTTAGTGTTGCAACATAAACATAAAAATATAATGTAGGTTATAAATTAGCACAAAAGAGACTCTTCGTAGCTTTGAAACCTGTAAACAATTTGAGTACATAATGAATTACATGATGAGTTAACCAATAAAAATCACTATGTAACCAGTCACATACTTTAAAGTTGAAAGGTGTATTGCCCCTCAGTACCAGCAACTACAACGGCAGCTTTCCAGAGGGTTGGGCAATTCAACCAGAGAAGCCATTCGAGACCGCGCCATCTAAGAAGCCAACTCATTTGTCTAAATGTAACCAACTACTTCTTCTTCTCTCGGCTGCTCCCATTAGGGGTCGCCACAGCGGGTCATCTTTTTCCATAAATTCTTGTCCTCTGCATCTTGCTCTGTTACACCCATCACCTGCATGTCCTCTCTCACCACATCCATAAACCTTCTTTTAGGCCTTCCTCTTTTCCTCTTACCTAGCAGCTCCATCCTTAGCATCCTTTTCCCAATATATCCAGCATCTCTCCTCTGCACAATTCCAAACAATTAATACAAAAATGCAGACTGTCCAAGGGGTAAAATAATAACCCACCTTTGTCCAGTGTAGGATGCATTGGAAAGAATTATACCCTGTCACACTGTTCGGCTTTTCTACACCCTCTGGCTGTGCTGACCATCAGTAATGCAGATGTCTAAGCTGGGCTGCTGTGTCCCAGTCTATGAAAGCAGGGACCAGATTTCTATTGTGCATTGAACACAACAAAACCTGACACTGTGAGCTCAGATCCTGCTACTGACACTGTGTGACCCTAAGCAAAAAAATACGTAACCAGTTGTGTCAAATGTCATAGGCTTCCTTGTATACATCAGCCAAATATATAAGTGAAATATAATAATAATAATAATAATAATAATAATACAATGCGTTGTGTGATACTAAAATTAGCTTTCATACCATTACAGGAATACTTGGCATTGCAGATGCAGTGGTTCTTCCCTATTCACAATCCCAGCCTCTTGATTGCCAAGCATTCCTATCGATAAGGGTTCTCAGTGCTAAATGTCCAGGAGATATGCAACCAGCCTTCAGGAGCTTTTTACAGACCTTGTAGCCTGGGAGTACATATGATGATTTTATCTGGTCCACCTCTGGAGTGTTTCTGATAGAAAGAGATGGTGCATTTGGTGGTGGATGGTTACTGGGAGACAATGGCTGTCCTTTTCATGAATACCTACCAACTCCAGTGTTGAATCCCCAAACTGTTGCTAGGGTGAACTATAATGCTACACACCAAAATACACGTATGTTAAATGCATGTGAAGATTTTTTGACACTTGCTGTATAAGTTGTTTCAACTCCACTGTTGTGAAGTGTTATTTATTTTTCCAATCACTGCTCGCCATTGTTCTTTTTTGCAAGAAAACCATGTCGCGTTTCAAGCTCTTTTGTAGATTTTCCTCTAATAGGAATTTCACCTATGGGATGAAATTTCAATTTCTTTATGTTCTCCAGTTTTAGTTGTTAACTTATTTTTATCGATTTTTTTTAAAAAATTTTTTCATGTGGACCTGTTTAGTGTGACAATATAATATATATTTGACAACTAAAATATACAGGATTGATGTTCTTGTTATCAACAGTTTGCTCCTCTAATATGGAATCATCTTGTTAAAAGTCAAATAAAGAAGGGCTTCAGGAAACACTCATAAATTCACTTGTTCCTTATCAACTTCTTTCATTAGTCACTAAGATGGACTGTTTTTGGGAAACCATATCAGTACTTATTATCGAAACCTAGATACCCAGTGTGCCTAGTGCTCAGGTAGAAGGTCTTCTTGCATTATGCAGTGAGCTGGCCAGTCTTTCTGGCAGGACCTCTTGCTGAAAAGGCTGGGGTGATAACCAGATTGTCGATCTGCCCTGGTATTTATGACTTTTTCACACTTCCCTGTGGCATTTTTGGGCCAATGGAGTCATCAATGAGTAGGGGATGAAACCCTTCCCATGATGGCCTCTGTACCTTTGACCATTCCCATCCAGGTCTTTTCAATTATGCCAAGAGTCAATGTTTATCCATAACAACAGTTTCACTGGACATCATACATGTTCAGCCCATGCTGACGTCAAACCCCCATCCTTTACCAAGCAGCTCAGCAAATCTTTTAATAGAATAATTGCTAGACAAAGTAAATTTAACCCTAAACTTTCTGATACCATTCTAGTACATGCTTTTATCACTATTATGTGACTATTCGATATCTTGCATGCATAAGAGATTGGAAACACACACAGTTTGTAATTATTCATAGTCCTTCACCAACTTACTATTAATAAGGGCAATTAACAAGGAATTTGATCTGTGTAGACCTCTGATAATTTTTTCATTACAGAAAGTAAAAGATTATACAGAAAATGCAAATTTAGTAATTGTATTAAAATGCATTGTCAGCAATTCTACAATAATTATACATTTGACATTTCAAGTGTAACATGCATTAATACACAAATTTACATTTTACAGATTATTTTAGACTTTATTTATGGTAATTAGTATCATTTTATCACAGCCAGGTTATGCTTTTTAGATTTCCAATTTGAAGATGGGTTATGCAGATGGATTATTATTAAACAGCATGTATTCTCCTGAGTTTTCAATGTTTACTCTAAGTAAGTTAAATACATATATGTTAAAACTGCACTAAACAAACTCTAGCCATATGTTTCAAATCCCAAGAGACAAGGTAGTAAAATTTACAGAGCGGAACACAACACCAGTGTAATGAACTTGCATAGCAAATTCAGTCTCTATCAGCAGCAGAATTGATCTTGATTTTTAAGATTTTTTTTTTTCAATTTGCACAATATATGATACTGTCCATACATTGTTGTGTAGTACTATGTGCCTAATTACTGGGATAATTTACAGATTCATTTTAAATATTATTATAGCATTTCAGTGTTCAGTAATTAGGAAGAAGTAAAGTCCTAGCTGAGTGAATACCTCTTCAAATCATTATTTCCTTGTTCCACTGTCACATCCCACACTCATATGGCTATGCAAATTTAAAACATTTTTAAAGTACTGTTTTTTACTTAGGGAAATTATACACATAGTTATTAAATCTTTAATTTAAATTAAAGTTTTATGGTATATTATGGATTCCCTACAAAGGAGACCTCATCCCTGAGAAAGATTTACTGGTCAGACTGAAACTTTGGCTGAGCTTACAGTACCTAACTAAAGTGTAGACAACATTACTGATGCCTTACGATCAGGGCCGGATTTATATGAAAAGAGGCCCTAGGCTATTCCACTTATGAGGCCCTTTCACCTTCCATTTTTAAGTTTGTAAATTACATGAGAGATAATAAAATTTTGCTAACAATTTGAATGTAGGCCCCTCTTGATCTTGAGGCCCTAGGCTGAAGCCTAGTTAGCCTATAGGAAAATCCGGCCCTGCTTACGATATTCATATGCATGTTAGATTTCTGTCATTCACAAAATTGCAGAAATGTCATTCTTTATTTTGCCTTATTTCTTGCAACTGTATCACACAGGCACAGAAGTTGTCCTAAGTGAAACACAAAAAACACCCTGATGCTGTTATTTGAACAATGTAATATTAATAATAATAATAATAATAATAGGACAATAATTCAATATGTAATTATAATGTAAGCTATAAGATTCCACAAAAGGGTCTCTTTGTACATTCAACACATGTAGTGAATTAATGAGTAACCAATCAAACCCGCCATATCATTGGTCAAATCCTTTAAATTTGGAAGGTGAATCTCCCCTTAATAGTGGCAACCACAATGGCAGCCATGTAAAGAATAGTGCAACTCAACTGGAGGCACTGCTTGAAACAGTACTATCCAAGAAGTCAATTTGCTGGTCTAGATGCTGTTTTTGGGCAGACATGAACCTCTTGACTCATCTAAGTAATAATCAACATTTAATAAAAAAAAATACAGGCTGCCCAGGGGTGAAATTACGATGCTTATTGGTCTGGTGCAGGACAAATTGGTAAGAGAAGCACACTGCAGTGTTGTACTCAGTCCCACTGTGCAGCTTCTGACAGCTGTCTTTTTTGTGCCACCAGTGGATTCCTGCAGACTGTCGGTGATGCACTTGGCCTCAACAAGGCTACTGTGTCTAAATCTCTGCATGCAGGGACTAGATTACTGTTGCACTCTGCACACAGCTACATACAGTTTCCAGCAGGAGAGGTTGCATTGCATGACATGTGGGGATTCAGCCCCGAACACAGACAGACAGACACCAGATGTCCATAAAAACACATGTTTAATATTTTCTTCAGAGTACACAGCACCTTACAATGCCCTTCTAGCAACCACTCTGTCCCTTTCTTTCTCCTTCTTCTACTCTTCTGTCACCCTCACTCCTCCTCTCACAAGCTCTGTCTTCTTTCTCCCGACTCCTGCTCGAATAATGGAGTGAGGTGGCCCCTTTTATAATGCCCCGGATGTTCTCCAGGTGCTCCATGAAGATCTTCCGGCAGCACTTCCCTGTGTGATGGAACTGCTGCCCTTGCACCTGGAGGCACTCTGGGTGTACTTAGTTCCTGTTCTGGCAGCACTTCCTGTTGTGGCAAAAGTGCTGCAATCCAAGGCTCTGTAGCCATCTTCCGGGAACCCCCTGACAGTGGCCATGGGCTCCAACAGGGTTGAGCTTCCAAGCCCTGCTCCCGTGGCCCCCAGGTGAACCAGGGCGGCTTCCCTCTCATGGTCCAGGGAAGGTATTGTCTCTCTCCTGGTCCTTCCCAGCATCGCAGCTGGGTAGGGTCCCCAGCCATCCGCCATAGTCACAAAGATTGGTTTTCATGCCATTGCAGTGGTTGGAATGCTCATCCCTATTCACACTCCCTGCCTCTTGAATTCATACCACAACAGGTCAGAAAGGGTTCTGTGCTAAATGTCCAAGTGATATACAGTTATCAGGGACTTTTTGCAGACATTGTGACCAAGTCGCTTGGTAGTACACATCATGAGTATATCAGGTCAAACTTTGGAATGTGTCAGATGGCAAAGGATGGTGCATTTTCTGGTGGCTAGTTACTGGAAGAGAGTGGATATTTGTGACGATGCGGGTTCAGCTCCATGCTCCTCTTCTATTAGGGAGCCCTTGAACCCATCACCGTCGGTAATGTCACCGATGAGCTAGACAGTGAGGCAATAAACAATTGAACAAAGGGGATGATGTTTAAAGTGCAAAAGTGCTTTTATTAAAAGAACAAATCAAAAGTGCAACAGTACAGTTTTCAAAGTTCAATAAATAAATAATCCTTTAAAGAAACGTGGAGGTTAAAAGACACAAAAACAACAATCCTTTAAAACGAGGTTCAAACATCTACAGGAAGCAGTCTTTAAAAACAAATGACAATCCCGGTGCTTTTTAGTTACTCTGGCGGTCCCCCTGCTACTCCCGTTTGGGTTGCTCTACAGGCGAGACGCTCTTTCTGCAGCTGGCCTTCTACCTGCTCCTACTGCAACTGTCAGTAGCCTTTCCGATCCTCGGCTCCGGTCGTCTTACCCTGACAGTGACCTGGGAAATCCACCAACGGCCAAGGCTCTCACGTGGTGGACACCACGTTCCCAAGTCCCGATTCCCCGCGGTCTTCCGTGAAGAATCATCCACTTTCTCGTCACTCCCGTCCTTCATAAAGCTCTGCGGGAGCGACAACAACTACGCCTGGGGTGTCGGCCTCACACCCAGGTTGTCTGTTCAGCTGCTGTGAGCGTGTTCACTCACTCACTCGCACCGACGCACTCGCTCTCTCTCCCTCCCTTCCATTCTTCCTTCCTGCAACCTCCTTTTCTTTCAGTCTCTTTCTTTTACTTCTCTTTCTTTCCTGTTCTTCTCCTCCCTTAACCGGCTCGTGCTTCGCTATATATGCAGGGAGGACATGGCAGCTGCTGCCCATTAGCCACAGGAACAATCATGGATGTGGGCAGTTTCCCACCTGTGCACTTAGGTGAAAACTGCCCACACCACAGACCGCTCTGCGGCTTGCTACAGCCACCACGCCCCCTCGCTAAGCCACGAGCGCGGCGATTATTTATTTAATTAAAAATGGCCTTTGGTGGGAGAGCTGTGGACCCATAACACCACAATATTCTCTTCATAAATACCTAACTCCAGTGTAACATCCCCAAAATGTGGCTGAGGAGAGGTACAAAACCTCATACTAAAGCACATGCAGCCTTATAAAGCGTGCTCTGGGCATGTGGAAGATGTGCATTCGGTGCCTGCACAAGTCTTTAGGGGTGTCTAAGATTTTCACCTGAATGCTGCTAATGCTGTTTTTGTTCTTATATGTGCTATGCTGCACAAAATTGCAATACATTTTGGCATATCAGTTCCTCAAGATCAAGTGTGAGAAGACATTGTGGAGGCAGAGGAAAATAATCCTGAAGTGGTGGGAGTGAGGAGAAAGGGACTCCTGGCTGGAATGGAAGCCAGAAGACATTTAATAGGAAATGTGTTTGCCAGACTTTTTAAATAACATTTGTTTTTGATTTAAAACAACAAATACATATATTCAAACATTTTAAACTGTGTATTTATATTTAATGTTTTAGAAAATATAACAAAAAGTGTCTGAGGGGACAAAACAAAATAAAGGACAGGCAAAATATATACATATGGTAAGCAAAAAAAGCCTTCAAGACACTGGGTCTGGTTGGACTGGTGCATGTGTATGTGCAAAGAGAAACTACTACTAAAAAACTTATAATACTTGCACTCTCCATCCACCCTTAAAATACTCTGTAAGTAATTTAAAAATATAGTGCTTCTTAATCGTTTTTGCAATTCCCCCTTCAAATCTGTGTGAGGACATTCCAGTCAATGCTGGTTCGCCGATAGGATTAATTTTAGAATTGCAGATACAGTACATATGAAAAGAATTAATAAAAAGCCATTCATTCATTTATTTACAAATCAATTTTAGTAACATTCAAATTGTTTTGACATTTTAGTTTACATTTTGTAAATGGATAATATTCATGCAGCACGGTGGCGCAGTGGGTAGCGCTGCTGCCTCGCAGTTGAGAGACCTGGGGACCTGAGTTTGCTTCCTGGGTCCTCCCTGCGTGGAGTTTGCATGTTCTCCCCGTGTCTGCGTAGGTTTCTTCCGGGCGCTCTGGTTTCCTCCCACAGTCCAAAGACATGCAAGTTAGGTGGACTGGCGATTCTAAATTGGCCCTAGTGTGTGCTTGGTGTGTGGGTGTGTTTGTGTGTGTCCTGCGGTGGGTTGGCACCCTGCCCGGGATTGGTTCCTGCCCTGTGTTGGCTGGGATTGGTTCCAGCAGACCCCCGTGACTCTGTATTTGGATTCAGCGGGTTGGAAGATGGATGGATAATATTCATTTAAATAATTAATAAATAATCTATTTTTAATTGTTCACATCACTCAGACATAATTGTAAAGGATGCAAAGGGAATAATCAATAAACTGTGAAGCAAATAAATGCCCCCAACATACAACTGCAAATGCAGTGGACCAAGTGCATCGTTCATGGTTCCTTCCTTGTGGCCAATTCTGACAGCATAGTGTTGAATAAGAATAAAGAAAACCTTCCATTTTGTATTTTGAGTAGGGCACAGCAAAAATCGAAAAGTGTGTACGTGACATTTAGCATGCACAACAGTTGTTTATTTGTGTGAGCAGTTCAAAAGAATCTGACCTCGCCAGAAAGCTGCCTTTATCAGAAATGTATTTTTATAATAGAAAGCTGCCTTTACCAGCAATGTATTTTTATAAACTGTTCTTCCTTTTTTACGAATAAGCTAATCTATGTACTCATCTGTAACCGCCGTCTATTTTAAGCCCTAAAAAGGCTCATGCATTAATCTGCCTTTATACGAACTTGTGAAGTTTGCACAGAATCAGCTGATATAAAAGAGCTGAACTCTTTCCTGTCAGCGCGCATGCTACTGACACTCCAGTCTAGGTATGCAAGAATAAAAGAAAGCTTATGAACATTTCTCCTGGTGTGAGACTCTGACTCCTTCCATGTTTACGGGTCAACAATTCTTTCTTCCACAATAGTATTCAGCAATCATCTTGCAGCAATGTACTGGTCAAAGGAGGTACAGAAAATGAGTGATGAAAAGACATATTTGTGTAATTTTATTTCTCTTTAATTGTAAAACTACTTAGATAACACACAGTATGATGCTTAAAACATGCAATTTGTTACATGTTCCAGGCAAATGAGCAGCCTATAAACGTTATTATTGTTTATAATAAGTTAAAGTAAAACGTAATTCAGTGTTGCAACTTTATTGTCTGGTTATGGGTGTGGCAAAAAGAAAAGATGCTTGAACATACAAAAAATGCTCAAAATTCACATTATTCCTAGTGATAATCAAAATTCAAAAGAAAATGTGTTCCTGTAAAATTCTGTTGTGCAATGACCATCAACAAAACCTAGGCACTAGGAAAAGCAGCAGTTGATCTATGGTAGTAATGTTTCACTCATGTACAATTTTATGTAGCATGTCCATAGTTAGTAGCCTCTGGTTAAAAAATAGAAATAGTGTATGCGTAAAAGTATATACTGGCACCTTTAAGGTAAACTCAGTATAATTGGTGGATAAAAGTTGCAAAAAATGTTTGTATATGCAATATGGTCCTTGCAGACAAATGTTAAAATCACGAAAATGCCAGTGATGCTCTTTAAGAAGAAGCCAAACCAGAAGGGGTGGGGCCCAGGGACAGTGGCCTGGAGGTGATGTTATTGGGACTACTGGTCATCAGATCTTTTGGGGAAAAAAGGAGAAGAAGCATTAGGTAACAGCACCTACCCTCAACTACAATCAGGTAAGCCTTTAAGTGTATTTATATAGCTAATCATATGCATCTGGTTATAACCTTCAGGGCTTAAACAAGGTAGATGATATCACCCCAAACCGAGAGGAATCACTGTCAGTAACTGTCCTTTCCTTTCCCCCTGCAATTCCGAGAAGTACCCCAGCAAACACAACTGAACCTGCCTGCAGAGCCCAGGGAAGGCCCCGCCTCTGATCAGGGCAACATAAAAAGAGGCATTTACAGAGAGAAGTGCCTCATTCTGGACCCGCACATTGAGGTGGAAGGAGCTCCCGAGCTGTCCAAAGTAAATAAGCTATTACTGAGAATCATTCTTAAGGCTGGATTGGCTGAGTTTCTGTTCAGTCTATTTTAATTCTGTTTTTGTTTTTCTTTCATTAAAAAGGGTTCCCAGATGGCTCCTAGATATTTATTGTGGGCTCTATGTCAGTTCCTAACTGTGACAATGCATATATATATTGTCACAAACATGCGAGTAGGAGACAGCTAAAGGGCCTAAATAATATTAATTCTATGCCAGACCAGGGGGCGGCGAGGTGCACTAGCTGTCTTTCTCAATCCCTTGCAGACTATTCTCGGGAAATCCCACACAGTTCCGGCGCCTCTGATAGTGCCACTTCCGGTTTATGGTGCCTACGATGATGTCACTTCCGGTCCTGAAGATGTTATGCCTGGGGTCCGGGCCTATTGATGACGTCACTTGATGACATAATTTCTGGTTCTGGCCCTGATTACATCACTTCCTGCCCTGGCCTTTAAAGCCGCCATCTTGTCTCCACAGTTTCAGTTCTGTTTTGGACTCAGTCATGTGAATATCTCAACTATTTCAAGCCCTTTTTGCAGCCAAAGTATATTACACGGGTGGCTGCCCCAAAACTTTATGATGTCTTTGTGTCTTTATTATGACAAAATATATATATATATATATATATATATATATATATACTGTATGTATATATATATATATATATATATATATATATATATATATATATATATATTATACAGTGGATCCTCGGTTCACGAACGTCTCGTAAACGTACAAATTGGTTTACGACCAAAAAGTTCACCAAACTTTTGCCTCGGTTCACGACCACACACTCGGTATACGAACAAGCCAGTTTCCCTTTTGGTTTGTGCGCGCTGATGATTTCCTCACGTTGCATTGTTCTCGGTCAGATGTGCGTGCTTTCGCTGTGAACTCTTTGTGCTCTATTTCATTTCCCTTCCGGTTCGTACGCGCCAATTACTGTATTTAAGGACGTGTTCAGCCTCTCCCTGTTCATTGTTCTCAGTCAGACGTGCGTTCTTTACCTGTGAACTCTTTGTGCTCTACAGTATTTCGTGTGCTTTTGCAGTTAACCATGGCTTCTAAGCACTGTAACCTCCTCTCCGCCCAGTTCCTCCCCACTTCATGCCAGAACTCGACTCATGCAAGGTTAGTTTTCTTGGTGGTTTATGGTTAGTTTTTGTATTACGAATTTTTCAAATGTTCATTTTTCGGTTCGTAGCGTGAATTGTTGCAATGTTACTTTTCTTGGTTGTTTATTAAGTTACGGATTTTTCAAATGTTCATTTTTTTTCTCTGTGATCAGGTTGTAATGCTGCTTGCGAACTGCTGCAATGTTACTTTTTTGGTTGCTTGTGGTTGGTTTTTAAATAAAGTTCGGATTTGTTCAAATGTTCATTTTTTTCCGACTGTGTTTAAAACTCATTAAAAAAAAGTGTTTATGCAGCGATCGGGTCGTAAGGCTATAGCACGAACTCTTGCAATGTTAGTTTTCTCTGTTGTTCAAGGTTTTCTCAGTGTTATTCAATGTTTTTACATTTAGTTTACTATTACGATGTGCATTCTATGGTGTGATTAACTATATTTGTGCTTAAAAATCTTTAAAAACATATATTTACATACAGTTCGTACCGTCTGGAACGGATTAATTGTATTTACATACAATCCTATGGGGAAATTGCTTCGGTTCACGACCAAATCGCTTTACGACCAGAGTTTTGGAACGAATTATGGTCGTGAACCGAGGTTCCACTGTATGTATATATATATATATATATATATATATATATATATATATATATATATATATATATATATATATATATATATATATATATATATACAGTGCATCCGGAAAGTATTCACAGCGCATCACTTTTTCCACATTTTGTTATGTTACAGCCTTATTCCAAAATGGATTAATTCATTTTTTCCCTCAGAATTCTACACACAACACCACATAATGACAACGTGAAAAAAGTTTACTTGAGGTTTTTGCAAATTTATTAAAAATAAAAAAAACAGAGAAATCACATGTACATAAGTATTCACAGACTTTGCTCAATACTTTGTCGATGCACCTTTGGTAGATATTACAGCCTCAAGTCTTTTTGAATATGATGCCACAAGCTTGGCACACCTATCCTTGGCCAGTTTTGCCAGTTCCCCTTTGCAGCACCTCTCAAGCTCCATCATCTCTCCAGAGATGTTCAATTGGATTCAAGTCTGGGCTCTGGCTGGGCCACTCAAGGACATTCACAGAGTTGTCCTGAAGCCACTCCTTTGATATCTTGGCTGTGTGCTTAGGGTCGGTGTCCTGCTGAAAGTTGAACCGTCCCCCCAGTCTGTGGTCAAGAGCGCTCTGGAGCAGGTTTTCATCCAGGATGTCTCTGTACATTGCTGCAGTCATCTTTCCCTTTATCCTGACTAGTTTCCCAGTTCCTGCCGCTGAGAAACATCCCCACAGCATGATGCTGCCACCACCATGCTTCACTGTAGGGATGGTGCCAGGTTTCCTCCAAACGTGACGCCTGGCATTCACACCAAAGAGTTCAATCTTTGTCTCATCAGACCAGAGAATTTTCTTTCTCACGGTCTGAGAGTCCTTCAGGTGCCTTTTGGCAAACTCCAGGCGGGCTGCCATGTGCCTTTTACTAAGGAGTGGCTTCCGTCTGGCCACTCTACCATACAGGCCTGATTGATGGATTGCTGCAGAGATGGTTGTCCTCTGGAGCTCTTACAGAGTGATCATCGGGTTCTTGGTCACCTCCCTGACTAAGGCCCTTCTCCCCTGATCGCTCAGTTTAGATGGCCGGCCAGCTCTAGGAAGAGTCCTAGTGGTTTTGAACTTCTTCCACTTACAGATGATGGAGGCCACTGTGCTCACTGGGACCTTCAAAGCAGCAGAAATTTTTCTGTAACCTTCCCCAGATTTGTGCCTCAAAACAATCCTGTCTCGGATGTCTACAGACAATTCCTTTGACTTTATACTTGGTTTGTACTCTGACATGAACTGTCAACTGTGGGACCTTATATAGACAGGTGTGTGCCTTTCCAAATCATGTCCAATCAACTGAATTTACCACAAGGTGGACTCCAATTAAGCTGCAGAAACATCTCAAGGATAATCAGGAGAAACAGGATGCACATGAGCTCAATTCTGAGCTTCATGGTAAAGGCTGTGAATACTTATGTACATGTGCTTTCTCAATGTTTTTATTTTTAATAAATTTGCAAAAATTTCAAGTAAACTTTTTTCACGTTGTCATTATGAGGTGTTGTGTGTAGAATTCTGAGGAAAAAAATGAATTTAATCCATTTTGGAATAAGGCTGTAACATAACAAAATGTGGAAAAAGTGATGCACTGTGAATACTTTCCGGATGCACTGTATATATAATATATATATATATATATATATATATATATATATATATATATATATATATATATATATATAAAATATATATATATATATATATATATATATATATATATATATACATACAGTGGTACCTTGGTATAAGTCCGCTTTGGAATAAGTCCAACTTGGTATAAGTCCTGTTTGGACATGAAAAATTTTCCTTGGTATACAACCTTTGTTTGGAATACAACTCGCATGCTAGAACACTGCGTGCTACACTTGTTTACCCCTCTCGAGACAAAGCCAAGACTGCCTGTGATATAGCGGGTCCGCGGCTTCAAAAAAAAGGGACAATTTTTAAATCCATATAGCCATGTCGTTCTCGGTAGGCGCGATTGCACAAACGCGGGGAGTTACTGAGGTAGTTGGAGCAAGTCGCACCTGCACATGTGGGTGCAATCGTCCTCAATTGCTTCATTGGGTTCCTGAGGCTTGTGATTAAGGCGCTGTGCCCACGGAGGCGCGGGTGGATGTATATATACAGGTCAGAACCAGAAACGGGGGGATAGATGGATAGAGGAAAAGAGGAAGATAAAAGAGGTTAAAAGACAGGAAAGAGCAGTCTTAGCAGGCACTCGACTCTTCTCAGCAAGGTAAAGTGAGGTTAAATTTTCATTTATTTCATCTTATTGCTTTTGTATTTACGTATGTATTTTAGTATTAAGCAGTGTTTAAATTATTTTATACAACCCCATCAATGTATAATATGCCAATAACAATAGGATTTTTTTTCATGGGAACGGATTAATCATTTTCCCTTTATTTTTTATGGGAAAAATTGTTTGGTATAAGTCCAGTTTGGTATAAGTCCAAGGATCTGGAACGGATTAAGGATGTATACCGAGGTACCACTGTATGTGTATATATATATATATATAGTGTAAGAATGCTAGAGGGCGCTGTTGCCCCATGACCACAACAGACAGATACGCAGACACAGGGTAAAAGCAATAAGAAGATGTTTTAATTATTCTTCTTTCTTTAAAGTAACTTTTAAGCACCACAGCCACCATACACAAATACACCCTTTAACCTTATGATCAGAGTCTTTTCATTCCACCATCTGTGTGCTTAACAAGTTGGAGATGAATTACTTACTTTTTTGCTGGATTGCAGTGGCAAATAGTTAGTTATTTTCCTCTGCTATTTTTACCATGTCCGAGTGAGTCCACCATACAATGTGATATGTGGCTGAAGGTGTTCAGTAATTACATGCTGTTTTTGGTAAATCTTAACCAGTTATTTAAAAAGTGGTGAATGCACTTTTTTGTGTGTATGAACCATTGGAAATGAGACCCCTGGTATTTATGGAGTCGTAGGACTCAAACAGAAAAGAGTCTGGCAATGTTAAGGTCCTAACACTAGCCTGAAAAGACAGCAAAAATCAGTAGCCCTAAGGCAATCCCACATGGAGGTACTACAGTAATCCCTCGCTGTATCGCGCTTCGCCTTTCGTGGCTTCACTTTATCGTGGATTTTATATGTAAGCATATTTAAATATATATCGCGGATTTTTTGCTGGTTCGCGGATTTCTGCGGACAATGGGTCTTTTAATTTCTTGTACATGCTTCCTCAGTTCGTTTGCCCAGTTGATTTCATACAAGGGACGCTATTGGCAGATGGCTGAGAAGCTACCCAACTTACTTTTCTCTCTCTCTCTCTTGCGCTGACTTTCTGTGATCCTGACGTAGGGGGATTGAGCAGGGGGGCTGTTCGCACACCTAGACGATACAGACGCTTGTCTAAAAATGCTGAAAGATTATCTTCATGTTGCTACCTTCTGTGCAGGTGCTTCGTGAAGCGACATGCTGCACGGTGCTTCGCATACTTAAAAACACGAAGGGCACGTATTGATTTTCAATTGTTTGTTTTTCTCTGTCTCTGCCTCTCTCTCTCTGCTCCTGACGGAGGGGGTGTGAGCTGCCGCCTTCAACAGCTTTGTGCCGCGGTGCTTCGCATACTTAAAAGCCAAACAGCCCTATTGATTTGTTTACTTTTCTCTATCTCTCTGACAGTCACTGCTCCTGATGCGCACTCCTTTGAAGAGGAAGATATGTTTGCATTCTTTTAATTGTGAGACGGAACTGTCATCTCTGTCTTGTCATGGAGCACAGTTTAAACTTTTGAAAAAGAGACAAATGTTTGTTTGCAGTGTTTGAATAACGTTCCTGTCTCTCTACAACCTCCTGTGTTTCTGCGCAAATCTGTGACCCAAGCCTGACAATATAAAAATAACCATATAAACATATGGTTTCTACTTCGCGGATTTTCTTATTTCACGGGTGGCTCTGGAACGCAATCCCCACGATGGAGGAGGGATTACTGTACACCCATTTCACTCTGTACAGCCAGAGTGAGCGCCTACTTATATAAACTAACCTGAATGAATGCAAAACCACCATAGTGCTACAAAAAGAAACAGGCAAAATTTAGCAGAAGTGGACAAATATGCAATACAATATATGTACTGTACATACGTAAAATCATACAAAATAAAATAAGTAAAAGGATAGGCAAGGATTTTTTTTACCTGTAAAAAGGAGTGTCTAAAACATAAATTCTTATTTTTGCCATACTTCCAGGTCTCCTTTTTTAAAGTAGAACAACAAGCATTGTAATTTCAAAAACCAGTTTACATGACCATGCCGACTGGTTTGCTCAGTCATATCCCATGATATTGCAGCCAAAAGACAACAGAAGACCGTGAATCAGAAAAAAACAACATGAAAAGAGGAAATGCACAAAACGTCATGAAAATGCAACCATCTAGCTGTCAAACCTGTGTATTTTTAACTAATATTATTGAATGATTTACTATGCAAATGTCGATGTATTTGATATTAAAACAGTGCCTCTGCCATTTCTACTACTTAATTTTTTTCACAGAAATTTTTTATTGTTTCCATGATGTCAGGTAAACGTTTAGGCTCCCCTTCATATTTATTTTTATCATACAGAATATTTTGTATATTCACGACTATTCGATTTTTTGTTCTGTGAAGCACCTGTTGATATTGTATGCTGTCAATACCATATGCAAAAGAGGGACTGAACGATTAATTGAAAGACTTCCACTTTTATGCAAAACTGATTGGGGGAAAAAAACATTTACTTGTGCATTCAAATGTGTGTTACATTTTGAGAGAGATACTGTTCTCGGAAAATCCTTCATTTCTTTATGGTCTGCTGTTCTGTGAACATTTTGTGCACAGTGATGCACAACCTCACAGAAAAGAAAATTGCATCTGAAATTGCAAGATGTGAAAGCTTCTGTTTCACCTAAAGAATCCATTTCACTGGCTGAAATGCCTTTATGCTGCTCTGTCTTTCACTCTTTCTCCATGATGCTGTATTTAAAGACCCCCTTAACAATAGGTCTTTAAAGTAAGAGTTGGGAGTGACCGTACAGTACAGAAAACCGTTAAGATGTAGAGGTGCCAGATTCTGGAGAAAAAAAAAATTAAATGGGAACCTGTTTGATGGTTAACAGATGAATATCACCTCAGCTAATACAGGTATGTAGTATTCTGGTATTATGGCTTGGCTTCCCAAGTATTTTACATGCCAGCATAAAGGTCAAGTTGTCCAGTTGTCCTTGAAAATGATAAATACAATAACAGCAGATAAGACCTCAGTTTATAAAAAACACTAACCAGGTATATTACTTACTCAAGTAAGATACATATTTGTAATCTAAAACAGAGCCCAGTTTATTTTGCACTCAGAAATTATATTACCCGTCTAAACAAAATCCCAACTGTACACAAAACCAGCCAACACCTTTCATATTGTGAATTTTGTTAGACTTACCAGGAACATTTATTGGTTCATCTACTCTTGGTCTTGAAGATTAAACTCCACACACACACAGGGCAATCTTATCCAGACAAAGTCTCAAGTAGTACCAATTGACAGTCATTCTGCAATTACTTCTGCATAAGATTTTCTAAAGAGGGATTCACTATCATCAGCTCTAACAAACATCCGGGAGTCATTGTGACACGCATATAAGCGCAACTCTTTTGGTTACATGCTACTTACTAACCAAACAATGTCTTACTAACCACAGATGTTGTAATTATTGAGGAGTGATCTCAATAGCTGAGATAAACCCTGTGAATGAGAAAGTAGCCATCTAACTCACCTTTGGTACTCTTTTATTATTTCAATCACTCTAGATAAAAGGCAAAGTGTAGAAAATACTAACGTATAATAATACCAAATAGAAGAAACTACAATAGAAAATGACATAGCAAAGTCTGGATATAAACAGTCTTAGAAAAGCTTACTGAAAATCAGAAGTGTCAAGGGGTTAATGGCCTAGTTCACTTTTCGTTTAGCGATTGGTGTTATTCATAAGGTTACGTTTTCTGATATCCAATGTCAGATGATAAAACGATTTCTTGATCTCTGACATTGTCCATTCTGTTGTTATTTTTTGGGTCCCTCAGGCGAGCTGTATTTATGTTAAAATGTACACGTGGGGTTTTGAGAAATGTGACATTGCACACGTTTGATTGGCTACCCCACCCTGTTGACAAATGACTCTGATCAAAGTGTTTGAAAATTTAAGTACCTCCACACTCCTTCCTTTCTCAAGATTTAAACCAATTCTGTAATTCCTTGTCCTGTGGCATCCATCTGTTTGCAGGTTATAGATGAATTGAAACATGTTCTGTGGCATCTATGATTATTTCACATTCCCAGGTTATAAAGTAACTAGAAAAGAAAATGACTGGAACAAATGCATAAATTACTTGTACAATGCAAAAGGATGCTTGCAATGCCTGCAATTAAAGACCTGTAAATTCAGATCATCCTGGTTCGTTTGATCAAAATAATTTAAATTTAATATAAACTGTTTTCAGTTGAAAAATTGAATATTGTCCATGCTAGAACACACCTGAATGTATGTATGGGGACTTCCTGACTGTAGACATCAGTTGTGTTTCAAGTTCAAGTTGGGGAGCATGCACTGGTATAGCGTGTTGCCACACCCATCACACAACGAACCAACTAGGGATCCCGGTTGGCAATCCCCCCAGGCAGACACGCGGTTTAGTCCCACCTTCCGGAAATGACCATCTATCTGTCGCAGCCAGGTATTATGTGGGCGACCCCTTGGCCTGGGCCAGCCACTCGGGTCCCCAACAATGAGGATCCTATGAGATGGAACACCCTTGGGGAAATGCGCCACATGGCCGTAGTGCCGTAACTGACACTCCCTCACAATGCAGGTAATGTGCCTCATTCAGGACTCCATGAGCAACCGCTCATTCGACACAAAGTCAAACCAGTGGTACCCAAGGATTTTCCGGAGAGACACAGTACCAAAGGAGTCCAGTCTTCGTCTCAGGTCACTGGATAGCGTCCATGTCTCGCAACCATATAGCATGCCTAGCATGTCTCTGATCTGTGTTACCCAGATCAGTAAATAATGTAGGAGAGTATATGTTCAATCATACCACAGTCATAGAAAACAATTCAAGTGCAAACAGAACTAAATGCAAAACATGCACACTTACACACATCTTCTCAAATCTGCTTGATCTTACTGGCAACCCCAGACACAGGCAGAAAAATATCCAGATTCTAATGGCAATATACAGTATACAAATATTTACAGAATATTAACTAATACGCATAAAAAATTTTAATATCTACATACTTCATCTAGCCCCATGTTAGTTGCACATATTTGATTACTTAGGCTTAAGTGAGAAAACAAGATATTCATTATTTAGATTTGTTGTGATTTTATATTGTATGTCTCTGTGTTAACTCCATCCTTCTGAGTGTGTGTGTGTGTGATAGAAAGAGAGAGGGAGAGACACATGGAAATTCTAAAATTAAATGAAAGTAATTTTATATGATGCATAGTTCTAAAATGAATTTACTGCAGAGTGCATATAAAATCACTGCTAGTTTATTATTATAGACTGTTTACCTCATTAGCCTGGTAGCTGTTTTCTTAATTGTCAGCAGCTGTAAAAAATGAATATGTAAGCCAGTTTCAGCTGGGCTAAGATAATTTTATGAGATCTGCAATATATGTTAATATGGTAACTATTAAACCTTTCAAAACAGCACCCATTGCAATTTAATTTAAATGTATTGTGGGTGGGAGCATAACTAACTATATTCCAACTTGTAACGTGTGCCATTTTACATACGTTAGACATAAACTACTATTTTTAATATGATTCATGTATTCATCATATGTACTTGCATTGTCCAATTCATGTTCTTGGAGGAACAGATTCATCCTGGCACTCGACATATACATGTACACCAGGCCAGTTTATAGTCACCCTTTATTCACAAATTTGGTGTATAGGAAAAAAACACACACTTACAGACACAGGGAAAATATGCATACTTCACACTGACAATGAATGAGAATGGAATTCAAAGTTAGTCTTCTGGAATTATATGGAATTACCATTAATTGCTATTCCACCACATTGGCCCTTATTAACATGTTATACATTAACATAAATTTAAGGTATGCAAGTGACATACGTGGACCTATGCTGCAAATAATGCATATGCAAAAGCTAGACCAAAAAAACTTTAAATGGGAGTTGTTTTGCTTGTATTTAGCAAAAACATCTGCCAAAGGGGTAAGAAAATTTTCTTGACAGAATTTCTTAAAGTACGCTAAATAATCATAAATACAAATTTTTAGATAAGTCAGTAATTCTTACAATAAAGAAAATTTTGACTTAACGTCATGATTTAAACACTTTTCATTTGGATTATATATATTTTTTTATGAAATATATGTATGGTCCTGAAACAAAATGCTACAAAAGGCTAGATATAAACAACACCAAACTCTTCACCCACTCTTTACAAATGTAAGAACGTACACTTCTTTAAGGATTTATGTACGTATTTACCATGCCCTGAGGGGTTATCAGTAGCTTGTGAGGATCATACTTTAATTACAATAAACTTTTCATCCAACCATTAAAGTGCCCACCAGGTTTCCACTACCTGATTTTTTTTTTAATTTCCAGAACGCATCAAGTCATAAGCTTTCAATTTAGGCCAAGACCAAGGTTTTAGTTCCATTAGTTGACAGATGGATGGACATTAGCATTTTATACAGAGAAAGACATTTGCAAACTCCTTTTCCCTTTGTACAATGGCCAGCATTGCCACCTCACTCAGGCTGTAATTTTATTCTAGGTGGGTTTACCTTTTTTGTCAAGTTTGCATATTCTCCCTTTGATTACAAGAGGGAGGCAATTGCATTTAAGGGCCAGTGGGGCATAGCCCCACCAGTTGTTGTGCAAAATAAGTAATAAGCTTCCCTCAGTATTTAAACGTGTTAATAAAATACTTAGTACAATCCCTGACTATGTGTTCATAAGTGATTTTTTTCCAGTTTTCCCTAAAACACTCAATAGATATTTTTATTGCTTTTTTTTAAATATGTGAAATTGTTACTTGGTGCTGCTAGCCTGTTACCAGCTGAGGGGTTGGTTCTATTGGCCCTGCTGTGTTTTTGGTTTACCTTTTGGTACAGTATATGCGCACTCATGCCAACTAAAATTTACAGTTTAGCTATGGGGGCTTTATTCCCACCATTAAAATGAACACTGCATTTTTTTATTTTGCATTTCCACTTCTCGTTTAAGATTTTTCCAGTCAAAGCTATGTAGTGCAAGCTAGCAAAAATCTAGAAAAAGTCCAGCGCTACTTGCACAGGAAGCAACAATAATTTGAAAATAAAGAAAGAAAATCAGTATTAGAGATTCATCAAGCACAAGACTTTACACTGGTGAGGCTGAGTTCCATCTTTACCTTCACCCACTGCTGAGGAGGACCATATCATGGTGCTGAAAAGGCCACCAAGGTGTACTTCTTCCAGTTTATGGTGGAAAAGACAGCAGTGTAATGCCCTTGTTTTAAATAAGCACAGAGTCCTGGTGTGAAAAGAACAGGTGAGAAGAAAATTGTTATTTAAATTGTTGTCCAGCCTTATGTCGTACAGCAAACAGCTGGTCACGCAACGGTTTACACTGCAGCCAGACAGCCCCAGTGTCTTGTGTTTGAGTCATACAGTGTGTAGTCTGTGTGTTCTTTCCATGAAATTGTATCTCATTCAATTTCACCTCAAAGCCATTTGAGGTGTTTCAAATAAGTTCATTCATAGCCAATAGATTTTCCTGGGCAGTGGGTAGTTGTGAAGCTCTTAGTTACTTGACATTTAAATCTATATTGCTGTAGTTTGTCAGATGAGGATTATATCCAAAGGTATTTCAATGATCTGACATATAATGGAGACAGACCAGCCACAGGCATTGCATTGCTTAATAGATTTTTGTTGACACCAACGGTGAGTGCATGTGCATGTTTCGCTAGTCATTAGCCTAAAAAGTGGATATTATTAGTTAGGTAAGTTAATGTTAGAGAAGTCTATATGCATAAAGGACAATGGTAAAACTTCAGATGGGGGCTATAAGTCAAAAACATCACTGTTTTTTTGTATATTTTATCTGCAAGGATTAATTCTTTTTTTTTTTTTTTTTTGATGCAAAATAGCCTGGTCACAATAAACCTCTCCAGCAGAAGTATGTATCATTCACTGCACTTCCTACTTTGCACCCATAGTTGCTGGTTCATTGTGATCCTAACTTGAATAGATTATACCAAAGATGATTAAGGGTTAGCACTTTGCTTTGAAGCTTTAATATTTTTCCTTAATTTGATCTAATATAGACTAGGTAATTTGGAAAAATGAGCACACATACGGTGTGTGAGTTGCATGTGATACAGATTCAGAAAAGGGGTTACAAAATATTCTAAAAAGCTTGGTTTAAAGATGGATTCATTAATGCAAAATGGACAATGAGACATCACAGAAAAGTGTGAGCATAAGTAAGCAAAAAATAAAAATAAAGAGAAACATACTATGTTATAGCCAAATAAGTAAGTAAAATAAACAAGGGGCAGGAGAAATTATAGTTAATATAGCAAAGATGCAAAATTAAAAGAAACTAAGCAAAGAGATAAGACTAAGAGACTATATTTAATTAACCCAACAAAAAACGATTACTTAGGTTCGAAACAAATCAACAAACCTATTTTTGTAAAGCTTGAGTTATTTGTATGGAAATGTTATTTGATTTTAATAAAATCAATGTTTTGTCTTGGTAGAGCAATATTTTACTCTACTTTCCCCTTTTGTATTATTAATATGTAGCCTTTGTCAGAATGCCTTAAATCTCACAGACTTTCCACTGTTTATAAGGTATTATAGTATATAACTTCTCCCCACCTTCCCTTCTACATGTATAACCTCAGGCAACTAGGTCTAGTAAAATACAAGCAGGAGTTAAGTTACAATTTAAACAATGTATTATTGATAATATTTAGAAACAATAACAATATGCAAAGTACATTTGAATTTTGGCAACCATACAACCTGATTAAATGGTGATGTGTAGTTTCAGGCAGCACACAGACTTATTAGTTACTTAAAATGTCTCTAGTTAAAGCCCCATTTGTGGTCAGCTTTCTTCAGAACAGGCCACATTGCCTGTCTCAATATGGTTGCCGAGCTGTGCTCTTCATTATGTTGTCTTTTTCAGTTCATGGTGCGATGCTCCTTCGTCAGATGTTAGTAAGAGAGAGAGAGTGACATAAGCAAGCAATTTTTTAGATTTTCTGTCCAACCCCTAGAGCCAATAGGACGTCATGGTACTTAAAGGCTTCTGATACAAGCCAGTTCCAAACAGCCATACTTTAGACCAATGGGGTGATAAAACATTTTAACACCTGCCATCCCCCAAAACCATATGTTAAGGTAAAGCTTGGCAGTTAGGCAGCCTAGCTTTCCTGCGGGGGGTTGAAAGAGAGACTTTAGCAGAGAAACATTTGTTTCAAACACTTCCCCCAACTCTGTCAGAAAAATTCACAAATAAAGACATACAAAATATTTATCAACTTGTATGCAAATTATCACAACAATCAATAAAATAAAAAAAACATTACTTAAGGCTTGACTGAATTATGAGTGCAATTAATCTGAAACAAGCTAAAGTTACAATAAAAAAGAAAACAAGAGGTACAGTAAGGTAGTAGACATGATCATGGAAGATCAGACAGAATCTCAAGGACTAGCTTTCAGAGACAGCTAAAACTCCCTCTAAGAAGCAGTCGCTCAAAGAAATGAGAGAAAGGTACATTAGCACTTCAAAAAAAATCTAATCATGCAGCTACTGCAGGCATTAAACAAAATTTGTTTATTTACGCAGGTCTGAAAATGAATGGATGAAATATTGTGAAAACCTTTCTCAGTATTTCAGCAGATGAGGCATATGGATAGAGTCTGTAATGTGCTTAGGGAAAAAGAAATTCTTAGAACAAAAAGCTATTTCAGAAAGGAAACAGACCGTGGGTCAATAATAGGATGAACAAGGGGAGCTGAAAGTTATAAATCAAAAGCTACCACAATAGAAGATGTCATAAAAATCTTTTCTTACAAAAGAGAAAAAACTCCTATAAGATTATAAAACTAAAACAGTTTCAGTGTGCCTAATAATCACAGAAATGCTTTGAGGAACGAGGACACTCTCAACATGACTAGATTCTTTTACTAGAACTGTATTTTTCTGTCCGGGGCATCAGACTATGGAATGTTGGTAGTCTGTGTTTTACTGAATGTCTTCTAATAAGAAATACCAGTACTGAGCACACACATTTCCATGATTGCCTGTTTTTAAGCTTAATAACCTAATGAGATTCTAATTCACAGTTTCCTTAATGTTAGTGTGTTGCCCTAATCCATAGACACATTTAGAAGTTCCAACACTTAATACTCTGCCATCATAATTAATACTAAGTCAGTCAGTCATTGTCCAACCCACTATATCCTAACACAGGGTCACGGGGGTCTGCTGGAGCCAATCCCAGTCAACACAGGGCGGAAGGCAGGAACAAACCCTGGGCAGGGCGCCAGCCCGTCGCAGGGCACACGCACATGCATACCAAATGCACACTAGGGACAATTTGGGAGTGCCAATGCACCTAACCTGCATGTCTTTGGACCGTGGGAGGAAACCGGAGCACGTGGAGGAAACCCATGCAGACATGGGGAGAACATGCAAACTCCACGCAGGGAGGACCCTGGAAGCGAACCCAGATCTCCTAACTGTGAGGCAGCAGCGCTATGACTGCGCCACCGTGCCGCCCTATGCTTAATACTAATACCATATTAATAGTGTATTTAATTGTTTAACTTAGTATGCAGTGATTTTAGCATTTGATACAGTATATGTCACAGATGTGTGCACAGAAGACGGTTTACAGGCTCAAATAGCGTTATTTCTCATTTGGACCTGGGGTAGGTGCTATCACCTGATCCTTTCCCCTTTTGTCCCCCTGCAGACCTGCTGGACCCTGTTGACGTCACTTTCAGCACCCTCTATTGACGTCTTATCCAGTACCTAGAATCCATCTTTTTGCCATGGCAGTTCCTTTTCCAGCCTCCATGACTCCACCTTTTCCACTACTCAACCATATTTATAGATAAGCTTTCAACCTGTTTGTTTTTGGACTCCTGTCTGTAAAGAGATGTTTATTTTTCTTCTTAAGCTTTTTTCAAGTATATGGGATGGCCAGCCCCAAACCTTTTTGTGACTTTTTATCATTATTATTACATACATTGGAACCTTGTTTTTTTTTTTTTTTTGTAATCAATTTTTAATTGATGTTAAACAAATACAGTAGTAAGACAACAAAAAAAGGGGGAAGACATTTTTGTAATCAAATTTTGAAGAAAAAAAACCAAAAAGACCCCCCCCTCAATTGGCTCCCACCCAAAACCCAACCTGTACGGAGGAGAGTTGATGGTGTAAGTGAAAGAGTGAAAGGTGGTGATGAAAGGAAATGGGAGAGATGATATTGTTTGGAAGGGGAGTTCCCTTCCATAAAAACATCAGGTAACTCTCCTTCTGGAGTTTCCCTTTCTCTTTTCTGTCTCTTGGCACCACTCAGATCTACTTGAGACTCACTGGCCCTCTTTCTTACTAAAAACCTGTCCAATGAGATTTGTTTCTGCCTGCGTTTTAAAATGTTTCTTAAGTGAGATATGGCATTGTCATCAAAAATGTTTATGACGTGGTTTGTTACAGATTTGTCACAGTGATATTTTTTAACAGAACACTGCACTTCACCCCATTTCACACACATTTCATTGATCATAGAACCAGAAACATCCTCCCTTTCTTCCTCTGTCTCTGAAGACAGCAGGAGTTTGCACTGAGTGGAGACTGTGGAGTAAGTGATGTTCTGCTGGTGCACACTGCAAATTCAAGCAGAGATCTGTGCTGAGTGGAGATTGCAGGGTAAGTGATGCTCTTCCGCCACACATCTCATCCCACGGAGCACGTCTTTTGCTTATTCAGAAACTGAGATTCTGTTCAGAAACTGTTGTGTTTTTCTTTGGGAAATATGTTAGGAAACTAATTTTTTCGAGAAAGAGACGTTCGACAACCGAGGTTCAATTGTATGTTAAATTGTTAATTGAGCTAATAAACCTTGCAGTTCAATTACAGTAATTTCACACATGACTAAGGTCTAATTTACTGTTTTTATTTTATCATTTGCATTATTATTATTAAAGATAAGGGGTAACTTTTTATTTTTTTACTATCTATGTTAGACAGTGTGACTACAAGGGGGAGTCGGAAAGCCCCAAACCCGAGACACAGCAAAACACCAGGGGCCTCATGTATAAACGGTGCGTACGCACAAAAATGTTACGTATGAACGTTTCCACGCTCAAATCGCGATGTTTAAAACATAAACTTGGCGTAAAGCCACACACATTTCCATGGTAGCTCCAACCCTGGCATACGCAAGTTCTCCGCTCTGTTTTGCAGACTGGCGGCACACAGCGTCAAAGCAGTGCTACTGTTCTTGTGTGGGTACCCTTTCTTTAGATCCACATCCCTGACGCGGCTTTATCGTATACAGTAATCCCTCGCTATATCGCGCTTCGCCTTTCGCGGCTTCACTCTATCGCGGATTTTATATGTAAGCATATTTAAATATATATCGCAGATTTTTTGCTGGTTCGCGGATTTCTGCGGACAATGGGTCTTTTAATTTCTGGTACATGCTTCCTCAGTTGGTTTGCCCAGTTGATTTCATACAAGGGATGCTATTGGCAGATGGCTGAGAAGCTACCCAACTTACTTTTCTCTCTCTCTCTCTCTCTCTTGCTCTGACATTCTCTGCTCCTGATGGAGGGGGTGTGAGAAGGGGGGCTGTTCGCACACCTAGACGATATGGACGCTTGTCTAAAAATGCTGAAAGATTACCTTTACGTTGCTCCCTTCTGTGCAGCTGCTTCGTGAAGCGACATGCTGCACGGTGCTTTGCATACTTAAAAGCTCGAAGGGCACGTATTGATTTTTGTTTGTTTGTTTTTATCTGTCTCTCTCTCTCTCTCTCTCTCTGACATTTTCTGCTCCTGACGGAGGGGGTGTGAGGTGCTGCCTTCATTGCAACTGCTTTGTGCAGCGGATTTGCGCAGAAACACAGGAGGTTGTAGAGAGACAGGAACATTATTCAAACACTGCGAACAAACATTTGTCTCTTTTTCAAAAGGTTAAACTGTGCTCCATGACAAGACAGAGATGACAGTTCCGTCTCACAGTTAAAAGAATGCAAACATATCTTCCTCTTCAAAGGAGTGCGCGTCAGGAGCAGATCATGTCAGAGAGATAGAGAAAAGCAAACAAATCAATAGGGCTGTTTGGCTTTTAAGTATGCGAAGCACCGCGGCACAAAGCTGTTGAAGGCGGCAGCTCACACCCCCTCCTTCAGGAGCAGAGAGAGAGAGAGATAAAAACAAACAACCAAAAATCAATACGTGCCCTTCGTGCTTTTAAGTATGTGAAGCACCGTGCAGCATGTCGCTTAAAGGAAGCAGCAGCACAGAAGGGAGCAAAGTGAAGATAATCTTTCAGCATTTTTTGACGAGCGTCCCTATCGTCTAGGTGTGCGAACAGCCCCCCTGCTCAATCCCCCTACGTCAGGATCAGAGACAATCAGCGCAAGAGAGAGAGAGAGAAAAGTAAGTTGGGTAGCTTCTCAGCCATCTGCCAATAGCGTCCCTTGTATGAAATCAACTGGGCAAACCAACTGAGGAAGCATGTACCAGAAATTAAAAGACCCATTGTCCGCAGAAATCCGCGAACCAGCAAAAAATCTGCGATATATATTTAAATATGCTTACATATAAAATCCGCGATGGAGTGAAGCCGCGAAAGGCGAAGCGCGATATAGTGAGGGATTACTGTAATTAAACACGTACTACGAAGATATTTCAATGTTCCCTAAAAGTTTTGAAGAATCGGCGTTCTAAGCTTACTGATGGCTTAACTTCTATTGCAGAGCTGATTGTGTGGCGATTGGGTATTTGGAGAAAGAAAAGTAAGGAGAGGAATTGGGGTTAGTATGTTTGAAAGAGACAGTACTGCTACAATAAAGTATTTCATCGAAGATCGCGCATGGCGCAGCAAGCATCTTGCGTGAGACATGAACAATCACTGTGCCACCGTGTTCCCATGTTTAATAACATGCTTTAACTCCTATCATCATGAAAATGATATAACGTATACATTTCAGTATTTTAATTATTCAGAGAGCTGTAATATTACGAATGTAATGGATTCTGTGTCCTGTCGGAGGCAGAGGAAGCCCGGAAGCACATAGTGATTCACACACATAGAGCACATAGAACGATCAAATACAAAACAAAGAATTTAACGTGCTACTTTAGTTACGATGGGATTTGAGAAACTAGTCAATGAAATGATTTTAAGATGAAGTTTATGATGTTCTACTTTAATGACAAAATAAACTACGTGATTAAAGTTGACATTTCGTGCTTTTTTCCCCACTGTGTGCCTTTTTTTTCGCTGTACCCTAATGAGCTTTTATATGACACACTTTTCATGGTGACTTTGATATGTGAAAACTTCTTTTTTATTTCGGGCACTGTGCGACTTTGTGAAGTTGAGCTTTCGAGTTTCTTCCAACACGCTATGTCACTCGATTAACTTCCTTTTGTTGATTATATCACTGTTTAAACCAACAAATAGTATGCTTTTCCTTGCCTCCACTTGGTATTCGCTGAAATTCTTCTATTTTCCCCCGTGCATTTACCATTGTCTTTTCACAGAAGGCTCAGCTTATGGGTTATTTATATTGATTTGCATATTCAAAGAGGCGTAATTCTGGGACGAGTTGGGGTGGGACAGAAGGCGCGTGCACGTGCGTTACTTTTCACGCTGACCAGGATTTATGTAGCGGAAGAACGTGGAAGTTGGGGTACGCACAGATTTATGCATCTGGATTTTTTTGTTCATAAGCACGTTTCCGCTTTTGTCCGTACACCATGTTATAGTGTGAGTTCTACGCACTGCGTTATACATGAGGCCCCAGATGTTTTTGGAATAAAAGAGATTTTTTTCTTGCACAACACCTTTTCACAATCCTCTCCAGTATTCATTCACATTACCAAAACAAATTAAACAATAACCAAACAATTCCTCCTCCTTACGCCCTCTGCTATGTGTTGCCCACTCTGACTCAAATGAGTCCGGTGTCATGTCATGTCTTCCTGTAAGCACTTCCGAGCCATGCAGAAAGTAAGAAGGTTCTATTCCGACAGCACCCTCTATCAACACTCAGGGACCCCAACAGCATTGCACTTCCAGACTCCAACTGCCAAGCACACCAGTGGGTGTCCCAATTGGATAACCATATGTGGACCACTGCCACCCAGTGTATGGGGAATGGAACCAGTCCCAATCCTTGTCTCTCCTCAGTCCATCTGTTAAGACATTCCAACTGGTTACAAATTAATTTTGATGGCCTGCTGGCCAAACAGTTTTAGTCATTGTACTGGCCTACTGTCTGAGTAATGAACCATCTTCCATCCCTGTCAGGATGCCCATTCTCCTCCTATAACAGGTAATAGAATAACTTAAAAAATAATTGATATTTAAAATCTCTTGCCTTACATATACCCTCAGCATTTGTCCTATGTGTTTCTTTGGCATCCTCACATGTCTCAACCTCTTGCCCAGCACATCCTCCCTTGATCACATTCATGTAAAGCCTGCTTTTAGCCTCTGCCATTTCGAGGCATGTTGCTTACCTCCTTTTTTATTATTATTATCAAAATGTAACAAGTACATGAACAATGTATTAAAACTATAAAAACATCATAGATTAAACAAAAAATACACGCAGAGCGGCGCTAATAAAAATAACTTAATTCCTGTTCCATATATCAATAACGCACATAGTATTCATCTCTGCTCCTCCGAAACATTGAATATGGCACTATTAAATGTTAGAGCTTTAACTAACAAGACGTTTTTTATCAACGATCTTATTAGTGATAAAAAAATAGATTTTATTGCACTAAGTGAAACGTGGCTTAGCTCAGATGGCGCAGCTGTTTTAATCGAATCTGCGCCTCCGGATTACAGTTTTACTCGTGCTGATCACCAAGGAAAGAGAGGTGGAGGGCTAGCAAACATTTACTCGAGCAGGTTAAAATGTAAAAATATCAGTTTTGGTAAAATCAAGTCTTTTGAGTATCTCGCCATTATTATTCAGGGAGATTCTCACGTTCTAGTATTATCCGTGTATAGACCTCCAAAGTTCAACGCGTCTTTCTTTGAGGAATTCTCTGACTTGATGTCAATCTTAATTACGAACTATGACACACTCTTAATAGTCGGCGACTTTAATTTTCATATAGATAATCAATGTGACCAGAAAGTAAAAGAATTTATGAACCTCCTGGACTCTTTTGATTTGAGACAGCTCGTTAATCAGCCTACACATAAAGCAGGTCATACGTTAGACTTAGTAATTACTAAAGGACTAAAAGTTGATATAAAGCAGGTCATTGATATTGGTCTATCAGACCATTTTCTTCTACTCTTTAATATAGAAATAATGATAGAAAACACTCATGAGAAGCATATTGTTAAAAAACGGTTCTTTGACTCATCAGCAGCTTTAAAACTTTCAAACATTCTAACCAATCAGTCCGTTTATAGTGCCAACTATAATAGCGAGGAGAATGTAAATAGTAAGGTGGAAAGATTTAATACTAAAGTGAGGGCTGCTGTTGACTTAGTTGCACCTGAAAAGACAGTTAAAAAATCTTCTAGCATTGTTATACTATGGAAGACCCAAAGAGTGTCTGATTTAAAGAGAACATGCCGTAGAGCTGAGCGTAAATGGAGGAAAACTAAACTAACTATTGACTATGAAATATTAAAAGTTAAAATAACAGAATACAATAACACAGTCCGTCTTGAGAGGCGCTGCTATTTCTCTAAGCTTATAAATACCAATGCTAGTAATCCCAGAGTCTTATTTTCGACAATTGATCATCTGTTAAACCCAGGTAACTCAAAGGAATGCCTCCTAAGTACTTCCAGTAAAACCTGTGAGGCTATCGCTGTATTTTTCAATCAAAAAATTAATGATATTAGAAATAACATAGTATATCTCCCCAACACTAAGGATACTCCTAAACCCCAGTACCCCATAATAAACAAATTAAAGTCTTTCACTAGGATAGATTTACCTGATTTACATAAAATAATTTCTCAAATGAAACCCTTCACCTGTGCCCTTGACCCAATACCAACAAATTTTTTCAAAGAAGTATCGGGCGTGCTTAGTGATAATGTTCTTGACATAGTAAATTCGTCATTAGATACGGGGGTCTTCCCAGACTGTCTTAAGACTGCGGTAGTTAAACCCCTACTTAAGAAAAATAATCTTGACCCCTCTGCTCTTGAAAATTATAGACCCATCTCTAACCTGCCTTTCTTAAGTAAAATTCTAGAGAAGGCAGTCATTATACAGTTAAATGAGCACCTCAATAAACATGCTATTCTTGATAAATTTCAGTCAGGTTTTAGAACAAATCACAGCACAGAAACTGCACTCGTTAAAGTAGTAAATGACTTGCGGGTAAATGCAGACAGAGGCCATTTATCTGTTCTCATCCTCTTAGATCTGAGTGCCGCATTTGACACCATTGATCATAATATTCTTAAGAATCGCCTTAGTCAATGGGTGGGCCTCTCTGGCAGTGTCTTAAATTGGTTTGAATCCTACCTGGCAGGGAGAAAATTCTTTGTTAGTTGTGGTAATTATAACTCAAAGACGCATGATATTCTATATGGTGTTCCACAAGGCTCTATCCTGGGTCCACTGCTCTTCTCAATCTACATGCTTCCATTAGGTCAGATTATCTCAGGGCACAACGTGAGCTACCACAGCTATGCTGATGACACACAGCTGTATTTATCAATAGCACCTGATGACCCTAAATCTTTTGATTCGCTAACACAATGTCTAACTTGTATCTCAGAATGGATGAATAGTAACTTTCTCAAATTAAATAAAGAAAAAACCGAAATCTTAGTGATTGGCAATAATGGATACAATGAGGCTATTAGAAATAAACTGGATGCATTAGGATTAAAAGTCAAATCGGAGGTAAAAAGCTTAGGGGTAACCGTTGATTGTAATCTGAATTTTAAATCGCATATTAATCAGATCACTAGGACAGCATTTATTCACCTAAGAAACATAGCAAAAGTTAGACCTCTTATATCATCGAAAGATGCAGAGAAATTAGTTCATGCATTTGTTTTCAGTCAGCTAGATTACTGTAACGCACTCCTCTCAGGACTACCCAAAAAAGACATCAATCGTTTGCAACTAGTGCAGAATGCAGCTGCTAGAATCCTTACCAGGAAAAGAAAATCCGAACACATTTCTCCAGTTTTGATGTCACTACACTGGTTACCTGTGTCATTCAGAATTGACTTTAAAATTCTGCTTATGGTTTATAAAGCTTCAAATAATCTCGCCCTGGCTTATATATCGGAATGTCTGACACCTTATATTCCAAATCGTAACCTCAGATCCTCAACTGAGTGTCTCCTTAGAATTCCAAGAGCAAAACTTAAAAGAAGTGGTGAGGCAGCCTTCTGCTGTTATGCACCTAAAATCTGGAATAGCCTGCCAGTAGGAATTCGCCAGGCTAATACAGTGGAGCACTTTAAAAAACTACTGAAAACACATTATTTTAACATGGCCTTCTCATAACTTCACTGTAATTTAATCCTGATACTCTGTATATCTAATTCATTATAATAACTATTCATTCAAAATCTGTACTAACCCCTACTCTCTCTTCTGTTTCCTTTCCCGGTGTCCTGTTGGTGGTGGCGTGCGCCACCACCATCTACCCAAAGCACCATGATGTTCCAACAATGATGGATGGATTAAAAGACAGAAGTCTGTATGACCATCAGCATCAAGTGACTCCGTGAAAAGCCCGAACTACAAAGAGGACTATTTCATTTATGTTAGGTAGAATGCCCAAAGGGGACTGGGCGGTCTCGTGGCCTGGAACCCCTACAGATTTTATTTTTTTCTCCAGCCTTCTGGAGTTTTTTTTTGTTTTTTCTGTCCACCCTGGCCATCGGACCTTACTCCTTTCTATGTTAATTAATGTTGTCTTATTTTAATTTCTTATTTTGTCTTTTATTTTTCTTCTCTTCATTATGTAAAGCACTTTGAGCTACTTTTTGTATGAAAATGTGCTATATAAATAAATGTTGTTGTTGTTGAAGTAAAATAAGGAATTAGCAGAAATCAGTACATCAAATAAAAAATAAAAAACAGATAAAAAAAGAAATTAAACTCCTTCCTTATGGTGCCAATAGTCCAATCTACCCATCCAATCCATCTCATCCATCCAAACCATCCCATTTTACCCTGGACTGTTTTTAGATGATGAAGACATATTATTAAAGATAGTGTTAACTTTCTTATTCTCCCCCATTTTATAAAAAACTATCAAACTAAAAGTATCGATTAGGGCCAAGAAAATGCCACACACAGAGCTGCATTCAAAACCACCACTTTTACATTTAATAATAGCACTCACAAAAAAGGATATATAGGGTGGGAAGAAAGCAGAGAGAATTATGGGACAGCATTTGCTTTAAAGACTGATCTGGATAGGAGACAAAAAACCTGGACTTCAATACAAGTATATTCATGTGCTCAGAATTGTCATAAGGATTGTCATTATCAAGAGATGTAGTATTTTGTGGAGGATAAACTGCAGGAATATATGTATTTTTTTGATAACTGCCAATCTGGAGATAGTGACAGTGGGGTAGATGTGCATGAATAAAAAAATTCCTTAATATTTTTAAAGATATGATGGTAATTTAATTTTACAATGTCATTTGAGAAACAAGAGATGTAAATGTCCATGTATTTAATTGAAAGAGCCTGTTGAGGACTAATGGGCTGATGACAAAGGGAGTTTAATGGAAAAATGTCTGATTTAGACCAACTAATTTTGTAGTCAGATGGGGTCTCAATAAACTAGCTATGTGAGAGAGATTGGAAGGGGCATTTCTGAGAAAGAAAGATATCTTTCCAATATAGAGAACTTTTATAATGGGAGCCATAAGCAGCAATAGGAGTGGTTAAGTCAAGATTGTGAAGAGTGATGGCAAAAGACTCAAGTGAAAGATTAAAAGTAAGAGCGATAAGGGACAGGTTTGTCTGGCACCTTTAAGACTGTGAAACTGTTTTGAATTAGTCAAAGTGGTGAGAATTGCCATCACAGGGAAAGAGCATTTTAATCATGTAAATATAATTTTCACTAAAACCACTTGAGTAGAAAACCTGCCAGATAAAATTCCATTTCATGCAGTTGAAAGCCTTCTACATCTTTAAAGAAAGGCTGTTTGACAGGGTGGGAACTACATCTATAATATGCAGGAGATGACAGATGTTCTTTGCTGCATGGTGAGAATAAATTAAACAGGTCAGGTCAGGACTAGTTGATTTGTGAACAACCGGCTGCAGTTGATGCACAAGGAGCTTCAAAGAAATTAGGCAACAATCAGAAGAGTCTGATAGCTCCTTTCCTTCTTTTAAAAAAATGGATGATCATGGCCGAATTAACTGAAGAGTTCATTTGGTGAAGGATACACAAAAGTTCAGAATCTCCATAAATAGGGTCTGTGTCTTTTGCAATAAAACAAGGAAATGGGAAGGAAGGGGAATGTTTATAGAGTTTTCAGAAAATAATTCAAAATAAAAATTTTAAAAGTTTATTAATCTCCAAAGGGTTGTTGTTTTTAAATTGCTGCAATGTATGTTAATGTGTCACATTTCTGCAATCTTAACAGCAGTGATCTAATAGGTTTTGCTCCAGAAACAGAAACTGCCTATGTGCAGTGGATCTTGAATTCCAGTTTCTGCAGAAGTAACTCATTTAATTCAGATATTGCAATCAATAGTCATTCTCTCGGCTTGCTTCCTCCAAAGAAGAGAAATGGGATTTGAATTTGAGATTTCTATTTCAAGGTGAGCAAATCTAGCTACTGGCATAGACAAATGATAAATCCTCAGTAAAGCTTTTTATGGTCATCCACATATGTGTAGAGTCATCAACAGAACCAGAAATGACAGTAATATTTTGAGCTAAGAGGGTTTTGTCTTGGTAGAGGTCTATATTACTCTACTTTCCCCTTTTGTATTATTAATGTGTAGCCTTTGTCACAATGCCTCAGATCTCACAGACTTACCACTGTTTATAAGGTATTGTAGTATATAACTTCACCCCACCTTCCCTTCTACATTCATAACCTCAGGCAATTAGGTGTAGTAAAAGACAAGCAGGAGTTAAGGTACAATTTAAATAATGTATTATTGATAATATTCATAAATAATAACAATAAGCAAAGTACAAGTGAATACTGGCAACCATACAATCTGATAAATGCTGACGTGTAGTTTCAGGCGGCACACAGACTTGTTTGTTACTTAAAATGTCTCTAGTTAAGGCATCATTTTTGGTCAGCTTTCTTCAGAACAGGCAGCATGCCTGTCCCAATATGGCTGCCAAGCTGTGCGCTTCATTGTGTTGTCCTTTTCAGTTTATGGTGTGTGAGGTGCTCCTTCATCAGATGGTATAAGAGAGACAGGGAGAGGTATAGCAAGCAAATTTATAGATTCTTTCTCCAAACCCTAAATCCAATAGGGCGTTGTGGTACTTAATGGCTTCTGCCAAACAGGCAACTTTAGACCAATAGATTTCTGGGGTGACACAATGGTTTCACACCTGCCCCAATACCATTTGTTGAGCTGATTCTTGCCAGCTAGGTAGTGTGGCTTTCCTGTGGGGGTTGATTGCGAGAGTCCTGCTGAGAATCACTTGCCAAACTGGTTTTAGACACTTCCCCCAACCCTGCTTCTCACTAATGAAACACTAATATTACATTGCTTTGTCTAAGTCACAAATAAAGACATAAAAAATATGAATCAACTTGTATACACAATTTCACACCACAAAGAGGAAATATTATTATTAAGATGAAATCATTTTTATTGTACGATTCATTAATTTGGACTAAGGATGAGGTAAACTTCCAACAAGCTGTACATGAAAATTAAACTACAACAAAATACACCTATAATCCTCTAGGATGACCATTGCGAGACATGTTAGTGAGAAGGGAAGCCAGTGACTGGGAGATAAAAAATAATCAAGTCTGGACTGTGATTGATGCCAGGATGTAAGGAATATTTGCAGAGGGATTCAGCAACTGGAAAGATTCAACCAGGTTTAAATCAGAAAATTTTCAGCGAGAGTGAGTGAAGAATGTGCTAGCAAACAGGAGCTGGCATTTTATCTAGCAAGGGATTCAAAAAGGCATTTGAATTGATATTCAAAATAAAGTCATAGCTTTTTCTGAAAGTGCTATTTTTCTACTACCCATAGCACATAACAGACACTACTGCACTCATGTGAGCATTTGCTACATGTTTTTATAATGCAAGTTGCTCCTTAGGAGAATAACAAGTCCGGGGTTGCTTGTGTCATCTATTATATTCTTATATGAAGTTGGGCTTATTACAAAATCTGGGCATATATTTGCAACATTAACCCAAAGTTTTCTAAAAGTAATCAAAGACACTTTCTCATTTGACATTCAGTCCTGGGACTCATTTCAGAAGACAACTAATAGATTAGCCATAACCACTGTACAGAAAAGAATCTGAGAAACTAAAATGAGGGGAACAAACAAAAAGAAGAATGTGGTAGGACACAGCCATGTCTCCATTAATTCCAATCTCAGTAGGAGCTGCACAAAAGAGTATATTCAGTGTTCCAGAGAGCAGTGGAGATATCAGCTGCAATGGAGACAGCAGTGATGGAATCCCAGCACTTCTCTAAAAGTAAACACTATTTTATTGCAATGAAGTGAAGGCACAAATAAATGTCGACACCAAAGATAAATGCTGGTATTAGAATCGGTACTGTAACACATGTGGCAAACAGGGGTATAGTGGAGGTGTTTACAGCGCCAAAACAACAGATGCCAAAATATATTTAAGATAAAAAAGGTTTTGCTATAAATAGACATGAGCACTTTTGTGAAGAAAGGCAAAGAGATTAGTGATCACTGAGATACTGAGCTCACATTGCATAACGTATCAAGCACAAGAGAATACTCACCGATCACTGTAAGGCAACAAACTGACGGAAATACATTATAAATGGAGCTAGACACTTTCATTCCAACAGAGACATATGAAGCAATGCATCCAACACACATTACTTTGAGGACAGAGGAAAAGCTCTGTTCACATAAAGAATTGTTAATGCACAAGTGAAAATTAATCTGTTCTCTGATTGTATGTAGTAAACCAAAAGAAACATTTTCGACAGGTATAGATGGGATTTAAGAGGATGGAAGTATAAAGAAGGATGAGGGTTTCATCCACTGCACCTACACTTCCAGGTATGTCAAAAGTGGCATGAAAAGCAGTTTTAGTGTCAAGGCATCCCCTACTGCTGAAACTGTACGTAGTAGCATGCATGGCACAACAGTAATCTGGTCACTGTTTGAACAGATTTGGACATAGCAGCCTTGCTGAGACCATTTGTGTCTGCAGAAATTAACCAGTAGCGCAGAAACAGATAGACATTTCAGATTGCTCCAATTTTCAATGCACCACACAAGGGGGGGTTGTTATTTTATCCCTGGGTAGCCCGTATTTCTCTATAAATTATTGATTACTGAGTAGGTCCAAGAGGTTCATGTCTGTCTGCAAAATAGCATTTAGACCAGGGATTTGGCTTCTTGGATGGCACTATCTCAAATGGCAACTCTGGTTGATTTTGCACACTTCTCAGGTAACTCCCATTGTCGTTGATAGTGTTAAGAAGTGATTCATCTTCCTACTTTATGTAACAGATTACATAGTGAGTTTGTTTAGTTAACTGAAGTATCTACAGGTATTAAAGCTACGAGGAGCCCCTTCTGCTCTAATTTACTGCCTACATTATAATTTCATATTTCTTTTGCAGCATTGACATAAATATTACTGTTGTTATTATTTTTGTTGCTGTTATTGCCTGTGTGTGTTTTCCTATTATGCAGCAACACAATGAAAAATTTTAAAACTCCTAAAAACCCACATTTTTAAATTGGCTTTTTTGTAGCTACACTTTAGATGTACTCCTAATAGACTATGCCAGGGGTCTCCAACCTTTTTTCCCCCGAGAGCTACTTTTACAAAATGAAAATGGCTGAAAGCTACTCATGTTTTCTAACATTTAATCTCATAGCTTATTTCCACCAAAACAAACTGAATAATCTTGTTTTGCCTGAACATTTACAAAATGTTGGTGTCCACAACTCACCTTTTGCATTAAAACATCACAAAAATATTTAATTCACCTGCAAGTGCATTTTATATGTCTGTATGCATTTTCTAGTGCATCATACTGAATGCTGTTAAAACAAAACAATGCAATTACAAATACACAGATATGACTTATTCATTTGTCATTTTGTTACATGTCACTGTTTCACTTCACAAGAGTATTCACATGTCTAGTTGCATGTGTGATGCGTTTTTTAGTTCATGAGATGACTGGCACTGCATGGAGTCAACAAGAGAGGTGTATGGTGGAGTGTAGCCACTCTTCTGGAGTCATGTAAATGTTCATCTGTCAGTCTTGTTCTGAACTTTGATTTCATAAAATTCATGTCAGAAAAGGCAGACTGACAGAGGTATGTAGACCCAAACATAGCAGACATTTTCAGAACTGGCTTGGTGAAGATTCTTATAATTATCTGGCTCTACTAAGCTCCAGAAATGCTGAGAATGCTGTTGAGACTTTAACTGCACATTATTTTGAAGGTTTACTAATATATAATATATAAAATCCAATGTCTGTATGTCTGTCCACTTTTCACGAGAGAACTACTTAACAGATTTAGATCGGGTTTTTTTCTATAATTTGCTTGAACATTCCGGTTGATTTTGCGACTTCTCTCATTTCGCTATGGATCATAGTTCGCTTGTGGTACCGATTTATTTGCGCAAATCTGAGAAACACTCAGCGGGCCATTTGGGGGGTGGGACTTCCTCACTCACTCACCAGCTTCGGGGCGTGTTCCTTAACTCTGCTTAGGTAGAGAACGAAAGAAGAATTGAATTCAACTTTGTTTGATATTTAAAATAAAGTGTTACTTAGGTCTTGATGAGTTTGAGTCTGGATATTCTTTTAAGTGTATGCCACATTGAAATGATAGATTGCAATTCAGATTGTGGATCGTGATTTTGTGTTAAAAGGATCGTGATATGATTTTTTGGAAAGACCGCCCACCCCTAATTTGACTAATCAAGTTTTCAAATTTATGTTGGATTCATTAACCCTTTGGCGAGCTACTTGGAAAGGGGTTGCGAGTTACCGGTAGCTCACGAGCGACGTGTTGGAGACCCCTGGACTATGCATTCATAGAATAATCATATACTTCAGGGATCTGCAATCTTTACTACTTTTCTCTGCTTTCTTTTTCATTTTTACTTTGCTGCCATTTGCACCACCACCACCTGACAGAGGCACTGTACAGCTACATGAGACTTACTGTGTCAAATTCTCTGGGATAATATCTGGAAACAATGAAGAATGACTTAAGAAAGTTTATGTTAGATAGAATGCTTATAGTGGGGGCCGGGTTGCTCTTTTAGTCTTGAAACTGTAGATTTTTTTTTCTCAAGCTTAAATGGAGTTTTTATGTATTTATTTATTTTGCTTTTTACGTCCTTCTGGTCGTTTAACCTTATCATATGACTCATACTTTAAATTTTACTTACTTTTACTCTACTTTTCTGCTAATTATATACAGTATCTGTGTTTTGTGAGCTTATATTGGTTTATTTTTTTATTACTTATTCATTATTATTCTCACGTAATTTAATTTGTTTTTTCTTTTCTTGTAACTATTTCTTTGACATCTTGCAAAGCAGTTTGAGCTACATAATGTGTATCATAATATATTATAGAAATAAATGTTGTTGTTGTGTTCTGTGATCTACTTAGGGCGATTTCAATCTCCCATTGACAAAATCACAAGCAAAAGTCCAAATAAAGAAAAACGTTAAAAATAACAAGTGGGTCAGTTCACTTGTTAATTTCTGAACTAGATTACATATTACTTCAGCTACGAAGAGTTTCAGGAAATATTCACAAATTAATGAACGATCTGAAGTTTGCAATACTAATGTATTTAGCATTGCAAAGCTTTTGTGAAATGCACCCTGAATTAGTGGCAAGGTCAAACTACAACATATTTTTGATTAAGGTTATAGAAACATTTTTAAAAGCTACATTTTTGCCATAAACATACATGACCTTACGCAAAGAAAGTTAAGAAAGAAGGTGTTTTTCACCCTATGATTTTGTGCTATTTTTTAAAGACTGAAACTGAATTTAAGAAAAAAAAAGTTTAGGGCTATTGGTTATTATTTCTTTTTGGTTTTCCAGCTTTTTTTTCTGTTTTTGACTTTGACCTTCTTGTGCCATTTTGGCTTACTTACCTACAGTAGGTTCATTTGAATTCCTGATGTATTTTCCCTCTTTTCTGCAACTCATAAAAACACCTAGCAATCTACCAGCCATAAGAAGAAAATTTTTGTTTACTTATTTATTTATTTTTGGCTATGTTTGGCAATCATCTAGATTGCAACAGGCAACAGCTAACCATCTGGGAAGTTCTCATCACACTCTTGTCTACAGAAAATTTTATTGAATTTTACAGACTGATGGGAATGTCTAGTGTGGCAGAATGAAAAGAGGATTAAGCCATATAATTAAATGGCAATCTCTATTAACAGCTAGAAGTAGCTTCTAATTAAGATACTGTTTGAAATGAAAACCTTGAGCTATTGCAAGCTTCCACGAACAACTTAGCATACCCCTGTCATACTTAATTCCTTATGGGAATGTTCCAAGAATAATAGTTACCCTTAGATTGAGCAATCCCTGTGTGACCTCAGAGAGAAAAATGTTTTGAAAATACGTGAATGAACTGATAAATATGTAGGAAGAATTGTATTACAATATGATCCTCATTTGCTCAAATGCAAATTTAATATAACTAAAAGCTAAATAGCTGTCATTAAATGTTTTTGAATTGTACAATTATATGAATAATTACTTAATACTTAACAAATACACTGTAATTCAGATTAATCCATTTTTTAAGAAATCCAAAATAACACTAAAAACTGAAGTCCTGAGGCTTTATCAATGATGCAGTTAATCAAATAAATGGATAGTTTTTCCTAAGGAGAGTCATCAGTGAAAAAAGAAGTAAAAAAGCTTCATACTGAAAGGGCTGAAAGGTATGCTGGAACATCAGTCAAACTAATTGAGGGCTCAGAGTCACTAACACGTGCATTAATACTGAAGAGGGTCAAGCAGTTTACAATTTATCAATTAATAAGTAAATCTGACTTCAACAGCAGGGCAGCCAAGAGATAACATCTCAGGTTGAAACAGTGTCAACTGAACTGCATCAGAGCAGGGAAGGCAATGTGATTATGGGATTGCTGAAACTGCTCTTGCTTGTCGAGTAATGGTAAATTGGGTTTTTTGCTATTCTGTTCGTAGCATTGCAAGTGAGAACCAATAATGACTGAAATTCTGGCATGATTGATATACAGTGCTTTCAATGTGAAATGTGAATTACAAAACTGAATACCACTTCGAGCTAGAAGAATTAATAACTTTAATTGTAACTAGTAATACAATTAGCAGTTACAAAAAGTATTTTTGTGTTTTGTAACTACTACATAGATACTGGATTATCCTAAAATAAATTAGTTCAACTTTTTCCCTCGTAATTTTAAATACTGATCTTTAAAAAGGGGCACACACAATTTTTACATGCAATGTTCCAAACAATAATACACACTGACACAGACCCACAAAATATATATATATATATATATATATATATATATATATATATATATATGTACTGATATGGACTGGGTAATGTGTTAGGAACGAAAGGATGCCACATTATTTGATAGAAATGAAAATTATCAACCTACAGAGGGCTGAATTCAAAGACACTCTGAAAATCAAAGTGAAAAAATGATGTGGCAGGCTAGTCCTTTTTTCATTGCAGCAGCTCAAAATCGTACTCAGTAGTTTGTATGGCCCCCACGTGCTTGTAGGCATGCCTGACAACGCTGAGGCATGCTCCTAATGAGACGAAGGATGGTGTCCTGGGGGATCTCCTCCCAGATCTGAACCAGGGCATCACTGAGCTCCTGGACAGTCTGAGGTGCAACCTGGTGGTGTCAGATGTGACCGAAACATAATATCCCAGAGGTGTTCTATTGGATTTAGGTCAGACGAGCATGGGAGCCAGTCAATGGTATCAATTTCTTCATCCTCCAGGAACTGCCTACATATTCTTGCCATATGAGGGCGGGGATTGTCATGCACCAGCAGAAACCCAGGACCCATTGCACCAGCATAGGGTCTGACAATGGGTCCAAGGATTTCATCCCGATACCTAATGGCTGTCAAGGTGCCATTGTCTAGCCTGTAGAGGTCTATGCGTCCCTCCATGGATATTCCTCCCCAGACCATCACTGACTCACCACCAAACCGGTCATGCTGAACGATGTTACAGGCAGCATAACATTCTCCATGGCTTCTCCAGACCCTTTCATGTCTGTTACATGCGCTCAGGGTGAACCTGCTCTCATCTGTGAAAAGAACAGGGTGCCAGTGATGGACCTGCCAATTCTGATATTCTATGGCAAATGCCAATCCAGCTCCACAGTGCCAGGCAGTCAGCACAGGGCCCATTGGAGGACGTCGGGCCCTCAGGACACCCTCATGAAGTCTGTTTCTAATTGTTTGGTTAGAGATATTCACACCAATGGCCTGCTGGAGGTCATTTTGTAGGGCTCTGGCAGTGCTCATCCTGTTCCTCCTTGCCCAAAGGAGTAGATACCGGTCCTCCTGATGGGTTAAGGACTTTCTACGGTCCTGTCCAGCTCTCCTAGAGTAACTGCCTGTCTCCTGGAATCTCCTCCATACCCTTCAGACTATGTTGGGAGACACAGCAAACCTTCTGGTAATGGCACGTATTGATGTGCCATTCTGGAGAAGTTGGACTACCTGTGAGATCTCTATAAGGTCCAGGTATTGCTTCATGCTACCAGTAGTGACACTGACCATAGACAAATGCAAAACCAGTGAAAAATCAGTCAGGAAAGATGAGGAGGGAAAAATGTTAGTGGCCTCCACCAGTGAAACCATTCCTGTTTTGGGGGTCGTCTCATTGTTGCCCCTCTAGTGCACCTGTTGTTAATTTCATTAATACCAAAGCAGCTGAAACTGATTAACAACCAACTCTGCTACTTAACTGACCAGATCAACAGCCCAGAAGTTTCATTGACTTGATGCTATACCCTGATTAAAATGTGTTCCTTTAATTTTTTTGAGCAGTATATATTTATAAATGTAACCCAGAGGAGGTGTCCCAACCACAAATTCAAAAAACTATGCAAGACAGTGATTACAGCCTTATGTTTTCATGAGATCATTGTGAGCTAGAAAGTTTGTATAAAATATCTTTTCAGCCTGAACCTGGAAATATACAGCATGAGAACCTCTATTCTCAATTGTTATCTGACCGCTCTGAATCACAGGAGTGCTCTTCAAGTTACCTACACAGAAACATTTACTCCAGCATATACGTGTTTTAATATTTAATGCAACTATAACTGCCATGATATTAGGAAAAAACATCAGGTTTCATGATCATGTTCTTCATGCATTTTTAAATTCCAGTGTTGGCACTTTATTATTTATTGTGGGCTTTGCCATTGCACTTACTTTGTTCCAGGCACTGCTATTTTTGTTTACAGTTGCCACAGGAACTTCTGTTATGTGGTCTTGATGGCGTGGTGTTTAAAGTAGCAGCACACACCTATAAAACGTAATGCCCTGCCCTGATTTTCAAGGCATCTTAGTAATGGTGTAAAATAAAACAGCCCATGTTTCTCTTGTATATTTTTAAAATAGTTTTCTTGGCATTTTGAACATATTGCTTTGTACTTTACCTTGAATGTTGTCTGTCGTGTAGTCAAGACATTTGATCTGTTATTTTTCAGTTTTGAACTTAACTTTATTTTCCTACTCGACCTCTTGACTTTTCTACTGATTTCTTGATTAATTTTACTCATCTGTTTAAGGGCAAGTGCTTATTTGTTGCTTTTGTGCACAGTATATGGATGAAAATTTTCACTTTTTATTATCAGTTTTGGAGATGATGGACTCAAGCTTGTGTCATTTCATAAATAATGTGACTTTTTTTAACTTTGTTTTTGCTTTGTTCTTTGTTGTATTATCATACGCTGATGATATCATTACTTTATAACATAGACATTCTCATGTGCAATTTTAACAAATATGACAGTAATAAAGCTTTCTTTTCTGCTTTTGAAAAGTCAAAGAATACAAATAATTTTACTTGGGTGTTTGGAACAAAAGACTATTTGTCATGGTTTTGATTTTTTTACAAATCTGGATCCTGGAACAAGTACAAGTTGCAGAAAAACGTTTAGGTGTTTGTTTCTTTGCTTTTTTTGTATGGTACTGTAGGAAATTTTTTTTTCTCATTTAATTTATCAGTTTTGCTTTTGGCAATGGAAGTAGTTAATTCAGTAATTTGGGAAGGCTCATGTTTTATTTTCCTTACCTTTCTCTGTAGGATGGGGTCTCTAGCTGTTAGCCTTTTATCAAGGTAGCAGAAGCTTACTCATTTAAAGAAGCAGAAAAATACAATTTATTGATAAACACAAAGATTACAAAAACATGTAATGCAAATATATATATTGACATAGAAGACAGGTCATGAGATAGACCAGCATATAAAAGAAAAGTGGCTGGCTGTTTACTGACTCCATTAAGTTCTAATTTATCTTGCACAAATAAACAGTTTTACAATACCAGGTCTTTACTGATGGTGTCTGATGTTGTGTGGAGCTGTTGCTGTTGTTGCTTTGGGTTCAAGTTGAGAACTACGCTTACGCTGAAGTGTACTTTTTTCTTTGATACATAGTCCTTTGATCGAGGTTCTCTCGAGCTCGCTGTTAGGCTCTTTGTTGTGCCCCCTGCAACATCAGAGGGAAGGGCATTACTCTTTCTGGTACAAAAGTGTAGGAGATGAAGTTCCTTTCTTGAAATAATGTAGCTGTCCAGTCTTTCCAGGCAGAGATCAGTAACTGGCACAGAGTTTGGCTTGGCAAAATGGATTTTAGAGCTGGTTCGTTGTGTTCGGCTGCAAGGCTCTGTGGAGAGTAGCTTCCAGACCAAAGAAATTTTGTGAGCTCTTTGTTTTGCTGACAGTAGATGGCTTCTCACCCCAGAGAGAAGACTGTCAGGTTTCAGCTCACAAAGAGAACAGATCCCACCCAAAAGAGACAGAAGAGTTTAATGCATCTCATTTTAAAGGAAGGTGTAACTTCTGGTGATTGGATTAAAGTCATTTCCAGTTACAGATCCAGGGCCTGCTTACAGGCATGTAATTTTGTCCATCCCATACAGACAGGTTCAGTTCTCTTTCATAAGCCTAAGATTAATATCCATTTGGGCTCCTTTTAGACTGAAGGAGCCTCTGCAAAGGTGCCAGCATAGCTATTACTGTATATACACCTTTGTTATCAGATAAAATACAGAGCTGATATTGGTATAGACTGCAGTTCAGCAATTCATTCTGGAGTGCAGGTGGGGGGTGTAAATGGCTTTCTCCATCCCTGTTAAATGCGCTGTCTTACAGGCCTTGTGTAGGAACTAAAAAGATTAGCAAAATTAACCAACCCCGTTTTGTCCTTTAGTACCAGAGCTGCATTCCATGTGTGGTAGCTGTTTTATTTCTTTGAGGCATTGATCTCCCTATAGCGAGGATATGCTGTCCAGGTGATCTAAACATTTTTATTTCCTGAGCAGCAGCTTGATTCATGTGTGACTTGCTTAGTGGAAACTGTCTATTCCACTTGTTCTGATCAACCATTTCCTGTTGCCTGACCTTAATTTTGCTCAGTCACATGTCTAGTAAGGTTCCAGTGTTTTGTTTCTTTTTTTCCTCAAACATCCAAATGTTACTATATGTGCCTCTGTGAGTCTGAGTTACTGCTGAGCTCAACCAATTAGCAGCCTCCTCATATTTATGTTGTCTGAACTATTATGAGCACAACCAACCAACAGCTTCCTCACTTTATTTGTTCATGTAGCCAGCTGATCTCCAACCCTTGGATGGCTGCAGTTATCATTTCTGTTTTTTATGCAGTTGGATTTCGCTCACAAATGAGAAGCCACCTCAGTCCCCGAGTGTCTTTGTTGCTTCCCATTCCTATGGGTCATGTATCCTTTGTTTTTATATCTGCCTTTTCACCATCACAGGAAGAAGCTAGCTTGTTGTGACAGCAGACTTTGCCATTTATCTAATAGCAAATGACTTGTTTTGTTAAACATTTTTTTGATTTTTGACCTATGTTTTCTTGATCATGAACTATGCTGCTCAAACAAATCATGTATTTACATGTCTATGTTTATTATCCCTGCTGTGTTTTGACAGTTTTTGTACCACCTAGATACTTAACCTGTGTCACTCATGTAACATCAGCATTCAAGCAGGCGATTATTAAAAAAAACACGTTTCTGTTGTGTTTGTCTCAATGTATAGTGACAGAAATAAATAGGGATATTCTGTAAGCAGAGGTTAGGATACTGTCTGATGTGTTCAGATATCCAGACACATTATTTCCACTCACTATAAAGCTCAATCTCTATGATCAGAAGGCAGAAAATTAAATGGAACATCTACCTGCATGCTTCATTCTTATTTATATAGACTTACCAGCCCAAAAATTTTTATGAAGAGAGATTTGCATTTTATAGATCCAGTTATTTTTTAGGTTAGCGGCAAGTGACAAGACAAATGTCCTAGATATACAATGTAAAACTGTAAGTGATTTACAGAATTCTATGCACAGTAGAAGACTATTAAGAATTCTTCTTAACAGCTTAGCATAAGGCTGAATTTTGTCTGAGTTCTCGTGTTTAAGTAGTATAATGTAGTTACATTCACTAGCTAAATATCCATTGCCAAAATTTTGTATTCTTTATCATATTTATTCTACCAAATCTACTATGATGGCACTAGTTTAAGACAATCATGTCTTGCAATGATGTCCTCTGTATTTTTGTTTCATATTGTACACTGTACCTATGTATTCTTATTGAATAAGACATATATGTGGCTCAAGTGGCTGTGAGCAACTAGCTTTGACTTAGCTATGCTTGTGGAGAAAGAGGGATTCCACCTGCTCTGATCTAATTATGAGTTTCTAAAACTCCCTCAGCCTGACCCTAAAAGTCATCTAATAATGCATTCTTTACAGACATCAGGAGAGAGATAGTCACGATCTGGCTTATGATTTGAATTTTTTCCAACTATTCTTTGGTCTTGGTATTCTGAGGCCAAAAAAATCTAGTGGTAATATTCTTTCTAGGCATTTTTAACTATTTTAAACAAATAACATTCTCCCACTTTGCTTTCTTGTTCTTCTTGTGGGCATTGCCAATTGTGTTGATGGTAACTATGACAGATTAAAGGTAGGCATTGTACACTTCTTTGTTGTCCAAGTTTGATTATAAAAAAGATGACTTAGGATTATTTCTGATATTTAGTTCTGAGCTTTCTTGTTGTTTTGCCCTTAAAGTACAATTTACATCTCATGTTTTGCTTACATGTACTCTACCGGCACCTGAAAACTTTGTTAATTTCAAACTGTGATTCTGCTTTTGCATCTCACACTTCCTCTAATAAAGTTTTGTCTTCTCGGTTTTGCTCAATATTTGTTAAGTCTGTAGATGTTTTGATTCAATTTTATCTCTAACTTGCTGTTGCCCTGCACAAGCAGTACAAAGGTTTACAGCATTATGAAATTGGAGAAAATAGTTGTTGTTTTGAACTTCCTGTCATCGTTCGAAAGTTCCTGATTGATGTAATAAGTTTTGCAATGAATATAATACTGCTGTTTGTTTCAAAGGAACTAGGCCTGACTCAGGACACTGCCATGACATTGAATATGTCAGCCTGGGCAATTTGGTTCTGTCTACCTGCGTTGCCCTACTGGTAAATGGTTTAAAATAATGATGCAGATATCTGTGAATAATATGAAGTTCTCTTCCTGGTTGCTTCTGAACTCTCTGTGCTTCTTGTCTGTTCCTGAATCGTATTTAACAACATAAGAAACATAAGAATAACAAAAGAAATTTAACAAACAAATGGAGGCCATTCGGTCCATCAAGCCTGTTTGTTTAGCTAATAGCTAAGTTGTCCTAATATCTAATCCAGATTTTTCTTATAGGTGGTCAAGGTTTCTGCTTTAATTCCATGTCTTGGTAATTTGTTCCAACATCCCACAATTCTTTGTGTAAAGAATTGCTTCTTGGCTTCAGTTTTAAATGCACTTCCCCATTAATTTCCACTGATATCCTCGAGTATGTGATTCACCCTTAAGTCGAAAGAATGTTGCTCAATCTAATTTCATTGCCTTTGATGATGACTTTAAATACCTGAATTAGTTCCCCACACAGTCTCCTCTGCTTGAAACTAAACAATTTTAATTTTCTTAGTCTGTCAAAGTAGGATATGTCCTTAAGTCCTGGGATGCATTTATTTGCTCTTCTCTGCACAGTTTGAAGTGCTGCTGTGTCTTTCTTATACCGTGGTGACCAGAAATGCACACAATACTCCAGATGTGGTCTCACTACTGCATTATATATTTTGAGCATAATGCCCTTTGGCTTAAATTCAACATTTTCTATGATAAAATCTAACATTTTAATTAACTTTTTAATTTTTTCTGTGCATTGCTTAGTCAATGAAAATGTTATATCAACATTAACCTCTAAACCCTTTTCAGAGGTTGCTTCTTGTATGACAGTGTCTCCCATCTTGTATTTATAATTGATGTTCCTTTTGCCCATGTGTAGCACTTTGTACTTTTCTACATTAAATGGCATTTTCCAGGTGTTCACTCAGTTCTGAAGGTTGTTCAGGTCTTTTTGAATTTTTTGCTGCATCCTCAGTGTCTTCCATCCCTCTAATTTTAGTATCATCTGTGAATTTGACATGTTTATTAGCTATACCAGAATCAATGTCATTAATATAAATCAGAAACAGTAATGGTCCAAGGAAAGACCCCTGAGGGACTCCACTGATGACCTTGCTCAATGTGGCGCATTCTCCTCGTATATGTACTCTTTGTCTCCTGCAGGTTAACCAACTAGAGATACAGATTGGTAGGTTACCACTGACAGTAACATCAAAGTGAATATTGAAGGAGTTTTGAATACACTAACTTTAATCATGTAATCTACTAATTTGAAAGGTGAAAATTTATGTTGTGGAAGTTATCAGTTGTTATTATAAATTTCTTTTGACAGGGTTCTTCTAATTTATATTCTGTATTTTCTGGTCACATTCTGTTTTTTGCCTTTGTTGTTTACATTCAAGTTTATTATGTTCCTTTATGTCTTATTTATAATATTGCATTCGTATGCAGTTTAGTTTCTATGAATTGTCAAGTGATCTACTATGTCCCTTGTGGAACTGCCCCCAAACCCCTCAGAGGCTAGCGATACCTAATGATCAACTGCAATTCATTCATCTGTTCTTGGTGTTAGTGAGTTCTCTTGTGTTTTTTGTAATTTTATTGTTATTATAGAATTATTTTATTTATAACCTCTGCTCTGTTTTTGACCATGGCCATTGGATTTTGTTTTTTGGATGTTTGTGCTCATGTGAGCAATCTGAAATTACAAAAAATAAATCTTTTATTTTTATAAAGTGTCCTGACTTGGCTTGAAAAGATAACCAGATAACTAATTTCTACAGATGCAAGCAAAAGGCAAATAAAAAAGAACATAAAAATAAACCAAAGCAACCAAAACCCAGACAAGAGTCAAAATTCAATGTTAAATAATACAAAATAAGTTGAAAACCAGGCAAGACATGAAAAGCAATTAACATGAGAAGTCAAAATGAAAATAAGTTTTTATCTGCGGATTGGATAAAACTCAGAACAAAAGGCTGACCTTTTATGTCGCTTGCTGATGAAATCAAAGCCACAATCCCCTGAGACCACTACTCTAGGATGTTAAAACATTACACAATATGGATTCCCTTAAAGGAAAAGGCTATAAACCTCAACATTCAGCTTTACAGTATCTGACATATTCACATTTTTTCTTTAACTTTAAATGCTTATTTTGTTTTGCTATTTTTTAATTAATATGTTCTGTGCAGTTTGTATCTGAAAGCAGACAATTATTGATAAAACAGAGCACCAGCACAAATGACTGTAAAAAGAGCAACTACTTAAGTCATAACCAGAATGTTAGAAAAAAATGAAAAAAAAAGAATAAATTAAAGAATAAATATTTTTTAACTGTTCTAAAACGTATAAATTCCTGCTTCATTTAAAATTTAGCATAACCATGTTGTAATGTCTGGATGGATGCAAAAACATAGAAACTAGGACATAACAGCTTCCTTAAAAGAAGAAATGAGTCAGGACAAAGATAAGCAGACATGGCAGGGTCCCCAGGAATAAACAGGAGGACCACTGCTTTAGACTACCAGAACTTAACTTAAAGAACACAAATGATGTATACCATTAAACAGTATTTTACACATACAGTTTTATGATTCTTTGACTTGCACTCTTCTACAATGTAAGATGAGGGAAAGTTATTTGGTCAAAGGCTGATAAAGTAATTAAATTAAATATCAAACATTTTATGTGCCACTTTTAACTAAGAAGACTTTTAAAGTGTTAAATTACTTTTACTACTCTTTATGGAGTTTGAACATCAACTGCAAAAAAAGTCAGTTTAAAATGATACTTTTTCAAAATGTTTGTACTAAATGTGTACAGTGTTTTTATGAGGGAAAAGGTTTTTAGCAAAGATGTGAGTTTATTTGTATAGAGTGGTTATGATATATCTGTTGCAAGCATGAATATGAGCAAAATAGGGTTTGTGTGTAACTATTTTGATTGCAGTTACTGAATGCTTGAACCTTTATAAATTAATTAAAAACTATGCAAAACAGAAAAACCTAGGTTACGCGTTTCTGCAAGGTCATATGAGTTTGTGTGCATTGAGGCTTACTTCTGTAAACAACTGGTAGTATTTCTATTTTTATTTTGAGTTAAACAATGTTCACATTCTTTATTTATTTCAGTACACTTTGAACAGTCACTTTACATTATAATTTATAATCCACTGCAGTCGTATCTCTATTGTAGGGAAGGGCGTTCTTCAAAGAATGACTTAATTATCACACTTTTTCACTTAATTAAATTAGCGTTGTTAATGTGTTGTACTTGTCAGCTGCCAGTTCTCAGTTCACTTCTTCTGAGTTTAACTGAAAGTCATCTTGTGGTTTCATGATTTCAATAAATGTCTGTTTGTTCTAAAAATAATCATTAATGGCAATGATACACTGCTTTCATCGTGTAAAGAGTGGTACCACACAACTGCAGTGATCACAATTCAAGAAAGAAAACTTGGTGCATTATCAACATGCCAAATGATTTAAATTGTCATATGGGTACAATATTGAGCAAACAGAAGGAAAGTTATGGAAAGGTGAGAAATACCATTTTTGTATTATAACACACCATCCTACTTTTCTCTATAGAGTTGTGGCTTAAGTGTCAGGTTGCTGTGAAGCATTACCCTCTCCTTCCACACCCACTTCCTTTATTATTATAATAACCTCTAAGCAGTTTGCTGTTCTTATACCTCTGCATTTACTTTTCCTGCTTTAGGGCAGATTGAGTAAAGTACACACAGACTGTAAAGGCCAAACTGCAAATCAAACCTAATACCCAGGAGAAATCAAGCATGAGCATTAGCCAAAATATCACTTGACTTTTTCAAACATCAACTGTACTAAACCGGATTTAAAATAAATTTTGCTTTATATTTAGGTTTCTGGTTCTGAATTACCTATGCATTCTCAGCATTCCTAAAGGACTCAATGTTAAAGACTGTGTGCAAGAAAGTAATACCTTAGTAAAAGCTTCATTCCCCAAAGTGCATTCAAATTCGGCTGCTGATTCCTTGTGACTATGAGCAAGTCAATTCATCTGCCTGTGCTCTATTTGGTTAAACAGAAGAAATTTAACCAATTGTATCTCAAATGTTGTAAGTCAGCTTGGATAGCAGCATCAGCCAAATAAACATTTTAAACGATACATAAATAAATATACTGTGTGTTTTTTTTTCAGAGATATAGACAATCCCTTCTATTCTTGTTTTTCAGTGGTTGTTTCCGGTTGGGACAAAAGTACATTATTAGCCTTCATATTTTGTGCTTTTAAATTTCTCACAATTCATGACTCTTTCAGTAAATGCTTAGTTCCTGGCTTTCTGTGCAGTTTTACTATTGTATTCCAACATTATTTCCCAACTAATATGTGCATTTTTTTATATTCACGGGTCAATCTTCCAAAATAATGCTATGAAAAAAATCCTAATACTCATCCTGCCTCTTGTATACGGACATACTGTGCAAACTACTCTACAAATCAAATAGATTTTTCTGTGGAGATGACAAGCCAGTATATACTCACACCAAGCAAATCTGATTGATTATGAAGAAATGACCTGCACTTAACTAATCATGTTCATATAATGCAAGTGGGGTTATAATTGATAAAAATCTTTCAATTTATTGTATTGGTTTTCTGGTTAGGTCTCCCACCCTATAACTTAAATAACTTGGGGTTTATGTGTTCAGTTTTTTTTATATACTACACACATAGAAGTGTTGTGATAGACTTTTATATTGTCAAGAGCTAAATTGTACAGTGCCTAGTGTAATAGTTCTTCCAAGATATCCGAAATAGATAATGTGTGTACAAAGAACAGATGTCTATTACAAAAACACACTTAACATTTCTTGTTAATACAAAATATGTCACATCATAATTGATAACTCTTCTGATTTTCTGTGGGGTTAAGCATTTATTAACTACATTTGTGAAAACCTGCTACCTGCACTGTGCTGCTTTCTGCTGGGATAGGCTTCAGACCCCAGAACTCTGAATTGGATTAATTAATATTGTAAATGTTATGTTACTTTGAGCTGCCACATTTCAGTTTTGAGATGATTACAATTCATTAAAAAAATAACTCAAGTCAACTGCACTGTTATGTGTACTGTATGTGGTTCATAAAAATTCATACTTGTACTCCTCAAAACAACTGACAAAAATATAATACAAAATAAAAAAAAGAAAAGAAAGTAAAAGTGCACAACAGACAACATACATATGTACAATCTATATATGTACAGTAAAAGTCAATGTATGTGTGTGTGTATTTACTTCCAAACAGCTGGAGCGAACTTGGTAGACATGTTTCTCATTGGTCGACTGAAAATACTGTAGGGTGAAATCAACCCTAACCCATCCTCTTCTGGGTAGGGTGGGGGGTGATCTTGCAGTCTTGTATGCATGTTATCATCCTGATGACACTTGGAACGACCACCAGAGGGCGAACTGGAGGTGACTGCCAGCATTCTTTATGTTTGAGCACCACCGCCCGCCTGTTGCCTTTGAAATGAAATAGAATTGGCTGGTTCTGAGCCTCAACTAGATGATAACATACATATAAGGCCTCAAGACAAGTGCATTAGTGAGTCTTCATTGTTTGTTAATTTATTTTTATTTTTATAGTGTTTTTTTTAATTATATTTTTCTCAAACATTTAAAAAAAAAACACTTTAATTTTCCTCCTGGGAAATGCTGGGTATTTCAGCTAGTATAATAATATTTGCAAGTGTTACATATACAGTATATATTAGTCATCTTACAGTATTTGTTCTTAAGATTGTGCCTTATTAGCAGCTTTATGAGTTATGGATAGAAACTATCCATAAATCTCATGCTGAAGTTGCCTATAGTCCTGTACCATTTGACAAATGAGAGGAGTGAGAAAAGCAGCTATGTAGGATGGCTGAGGTCTTTATTTTTTGAGATTGATTATTTAATGAATATTTAAAAACTAGTAAATAATGCTGTTTTCCTTTCTAAGGCCGCAAATGTTACATAAGCCCTAAAAAAAAGGCGGTAATATTCTATACCATCTTCATCACCCCCTGCAGTGCTTTATGATCTTGAGGTGAGCAGGTGCTATACAAAGATGGGATGGGGCAGGTGAAGATGGACTCCACTGTGCACCTATACTGTAGAAGTTTGTGAGAACAGATAGAGAAACACAGGTTGCCCTCTGACATTTAAGAAAGTACAGTGGTGTGAAAAACTATTTGCCCCCTTCCTGATTTCTTATTCTTTTGCATGTTTGTCACACAAAATGTTTCTGATCATCAAACACATTTAACCATTAGTCAAATATAACACAAGTAAACACAAAATGCAGTTTTTAAATGATGGTTTTTATTATTTAGGGAGAAAAAAAATCCAAACCTACATGGCCCTGTGTGAAAAAGTAATTGCCCCCTGAACCTAATAACTGGTTGGGCCACCCTTAGCAGCAATAACTGCAATCAAGCGTTTGCAATAACTTGCAATGAGTCTATTACAGCGCTCTGGAGGAATTTTGGCCCACTCATCTTTGCAAAATTGTTGTAATTCAGCTTTATTTGAGGGTTTTCTAGCATGAACCGCCTTTTTAAGGTCATGCCATAGCATCTCAATTGGATTCAGGTCAGGACTTTGACTAGGCCACTCCAAAGTCTTCATTTTGTTTTTCTTCAGCCATTCAGAGGTGGATTTGCTGGTGTGTTTTGGGTCATTGTCCTGTTGCAGCACCCAAGATCGCTTCAGCTTGAGTTGACGAACAGATGGCCGGACATTCTCCTTCAGGATTTTTTGGTAGACAGTAGAATTCATGGTTCCATCTATCACAGCAAGCCTTCCAGGTCCTGAAGCAGCAAAACAACCCCAGACCATCACACTACCACCACCATGTTTTACTGTTGGTATGATGTTCTTTTTCTGAAATGCTGTGTTCCTTTTACGCCAGATGTAACGGGACATTTGCCTTCCAAAAAGTTCAACTTTTGTCTCATCAGTCCACAAGGTATTTTCCCAAAAGTCTTGGCAATCATTGAGATGTTTCTTAGCAAAATTGAGACGAGCCCTAATGTTCTTTTTGCTTAACAGTGGTTTGCATCTTGGAAATCTGCCATGCAGGCCGTTTTTGCCCAGTCTCTTTCTTATGGTGGAGTCGTGAACACTGACCTTAATTGAGGCAAGTGAGGCCTGCAGTTCTTTAGACGTTGTCCTGGGGTCTTTTGTGACCTCTCGGATGAGTCGTCTCTGCGCTCTTGGGGTAATTTTGGTCGGCCGGCCACTCCTGGGAAGGTTCACCACTGTTCCATGTTTTTGCCATTTGTGGATAATGGCTCTCACTGTGGTTCGCTGGAGTCCCAAAGCTTTAGAAATGGCTTAATAACCTTTACCAGACTGATAGATCTCAATTACTTCTGTTCTCATTTGTTCCTGAATTTCTTTGGATCTTGGCATGATGTCTAGCTTTTGAGGTGCTTTTGGTCTACTTCTCTGTGTCAGGCAGCTCCTATTTAAGTGATTTCTTGATTGAAACAGGTGTGGCAGTAATCAGGCCTGGGGGTGGCTACGGAAATTGAACTCAGGTGTGATACACCACAGTTAGGTTATTTTTTAACAAGGGGGCAATTACTTTTTCACACAGGGCCATGTAGGTTTGGATTTTTTTTCTCCCTAAATAATAAAAACCATCATTTAAAAACTGCATTTTGTGTTTACTTGTGTTCTATTTGACTAATGGTTAAATGTGTTTGATGATCAGAAACATTTTGTGTGACAAACATGCAAAAGAATAAGAAATCAGGAAGGGGGCAAATAGTTTTTCACACCACTGTAGATGTGCTGGTTAGTCTTTTTGACAAGCACTGAAACGTGTTGTGCATTTTACGAAATGTACCTGTATTAAACGTACAGTACCACAACCAAACATACTGTCAAAGTTGATTTTTGTTTTCATGGTACAAATTCTAATCCTCTGTTAACACTGAAGGCTTTTTGTGTTCACAAGCATGGCAGTACACTCAGGATAAAGGCTTAATCTTTGCCAAAAACACACATAATAAATATGACCACAGCTGACCAATTGTCTTTTTTGTTGCTTTGTTTTTTAATACCCAAAACAACCATCCAACCCTAACCACAAATTAGTAGCTGTACTCAAATAATAAACAGGCTGCATATTTACATGAATATGCGCTCAGTGATATATATGAGAGCACAGACTGTACATTTGTGTGGCTATCCTCATTAACAAAGGACAGTAGTAAAAAATGATGGAGGAAGATCTGAAATAAAGCAAATAAATTTTATATGTTATCAGTCTGCTATGTTTAAAAATACAACATTATTACCTTCAGCTAAAATTAACTCAGTACCATCTAACCAGGTTCTCTTGGACACTAAGTGCACCAAATGTTACATATTTTAGTATTTTAGTAAGTGTTTACTTCCTTTTTTCTTATTTCTTTCAGATAAGTAATATTATTTATTTCAAACATAATAATAACATAAATAATATTGCAAAGTCACAAGCAATGCAGACTGCAATAGAGCCTCTCCCCAGGACTGCAAATTAGTCATTTTGCAGTCAGTAAGGGGGTGAGGGAACACATATGCTCTGGCTGGCTGAGGTGTCATTTTTATATAAGCTAACTGTATGTGAAAATAAATCTTTATGTTAAATTTGAAATCCTCTGTGTAATGTGTATACTATCACCAGTAAATTTTGGCAAACTGCTTGCGGACAAAAGTAACTGCTGGTTCTTTCTCATACAGGCAGAAGACAGAATCAGTAGATCCAATTTGCTGGCTACTTATGTTGCTTTTAGAATGTACTTGTATTTCTTAGATGCTTTCCCTAGAAAAAATACAACAGGTGCAAATAACTGCAATGTTTGGTAAACAGTAGCAAGTCTGTACATATTCTAAGCAGTAGACTAGATTACATCAGTAAAGTTATGTTACTTTAATGAGATGTTTTTGTAAATAATCACTCATTCAAAAGTTAGTATAATTTAATTTACTGCTCTCACAGTAAAACAATTGTTATAACCATTTGTTATTTATTAATTTGGCTTTTTAAATAAATTGTTACTTAACAAGATTAGTTTTTCATCAGCTTGCATGGAAATCTATGAATATATGTTTAAGGTGTTCATAAATGCAGATACTTTATGACATACTTGGTATGAGTAAAATTCCTTCTGTTTATTTTCACAGAAAATGTTTGTTTTCTACATTACGTCAAAGACTCAGACTCCTAGCAGATGAGGGTAATGGTAGTAATGAGTGATACGGGTAAGTTTGATTTGCATATAGTTTCACAAAACTGACATTAAAATACATTTTGCAGGTGTTTCAAAGTTGGGAAATATGAAATACACTAAAGAGTTTTTTTGTGTTATGAAAGTTTTATTTCATGGAAAACAAGGAATATTTCTATAAAAAACCTTGTTCACACTTTTGGGTTTGTTCTTCTCTGCAGCTGCTTAACAACAGAATTACTGAAGCCTATGAAAAAACACGTAAACTCAGTCCACCTTAAATCCCTTTACACCTCTCCATCAGTGTCTTTTGTGTTGTAAATGTGTCAGTCAGTACAAGCAGCAAACAGCCTGCTACCCCATCTCACCGTCCAGTGATCAGTGTTTATCTTGAAGTGAAGTGCCTGGAGTTGTAGAGGGTAAAGAATATATTGTCATTTGGAATACATGCATTTCATGTGTGTTCCGTGTCTACAACGATCTACACATTGCTTTGGTAATTCTAGTGTTAATGCAAAAAAATCCATGTCACACTGGTTAAACTAATTCTATTTATACCTCTTGTTTACATCACCATGGAGGAGCTCAATACATTTCTTAAAACTGTGACATGGTGTATATTTTGTACATGAAAACATACCAAGCTGCACTCTCTTGTACGTTACTTTGTTTTCTCTATAGGAAACCTCAATACACAGAAAGCTGCCACTGCCAAATCACCCAACCATGTTAAATAGCAACCACCTTATCCTAGATAAAAATTTGCATACTGTTTTGTCTCAGGTGAGTAACTCAGTGCAGGGCAGCACTCACAATAGAAATTAACAAGAATCTGGAAACAAATCCAATTGACAACTACTTTGTTTCAAAATGAACGTCAATATAAAATAACAGTTAGATGCAATTGCTTGGTGCAATCACCAAGCGAAGATTATGGACCCGGTAAGGAGTCAGTTTCTTTATACAAATTTTTAAGTTGTGTAAACCCAAACAGTTGTGTCAGCACCATACCCTAACCCCAATACCTTTTCTTTGGTTATATTCTTGAATAAAAGTGCACTTGTTTTGTTACACATGTACATTTGTAATAAATGAATAAAGATAAATGGAGTAAAAGAGGGTAGAAAACCTGCTTCCTCGACTTAAATGGTTATTCTAAAATGTTAATGATTAGATCCTTCCAGGTTATGAAAAATTTTTGTACAGATCCTCTAAGTGTAAATTTGAATTTTTTTCAATTTTCAAATAGTATATAACATCAGTTACTCACTGACTTAGAATAGGAGAGTGAGGATTCTTCCAGTTGAGCAAGATAAGTATATGTGCCAATAGTGTAGTAAAGCCAATTACAGTTTGTTTGTCCTTTTCCACTTTAAGCCCATCTGGAAGTACACCAAACACAGCTGTTAGTGGATTAGGAGGGATTGTGACATCCAAGGCTGTCTGAAAGACATTTAAAGATTTTGGTCCAGAATGATGTTAATTTGGTGAAACTGTTTATTTGATATTTGGAGTTCAGTCTTCACACATTATACACTCCACATCATAAAAATTTTGTTGTTAGTACTATAACATGAAAAAAATTGTTTTAGATATGTGTTCAACATTTCTTGCATTTACTGTCATCCTACATTTACACAGATCATTGTAGACACGGAACACACATGAAATGCATGTGTTCCAAATAACAATACACCTCCAGGCACCTCACACCCAGATAAACAGACCTGAGCTGGGAGAACTTTTTGCCTTTTCTGCAGCGGTGGGGCGATGGGACACATTTACAAAACAAAAGACACTAATGGAGAGGTGAGAAAGAATTTAAAGTGGCTCAGGATTTCGAGTTTTTTCATACTATTCAGGGATTCTAGTGTTAAAAGCAAGTTTTTGTTACTTTATTTCCATGAACAGCTGTTCTGTTATTCTTCAGTCAATGGTGTCTTCACCTTGCAGACTTAGGCTACTGCTTTTGATTCACCAGAAAAATCTCCCTGGCATGAATCAGTTTATGAATCTTTACATTTAGAAGCCATGAAACCCCTATGGAATTTAATTTGGTAGACCACCTCACAGGTGAATAATTCAATCATTAATACTAGAACCACCAGACATTTTTACATACTACTGAGACTATTCCAGGGGGCATCTGAACCCTATTGTCGTCACAAATAGCCTAGCAGCTTGGAATCCTAATAGAGTATCCCTACTGCCCTGACCCAAAAAACAACAGATTGCCTAACACAGTTTAAGTCAATTTAACAATAAATAAAGTATGTGTCACACAGCTTAATTTGTTAGCATATATTTTCACTTTAAATCCTAGTATATTTTCAAAGCAACAAAGCAGGGTTGCAAAGTTGCCCTGCCAAAATATGTCTTCAGTATTTATTTGTGAAAAGAAAAATAATAATTTTCAGTCAGCTCAACACATAAAATAATAAATAGAAAAACATTTTTTTTGGTTTGTAGAATTAATGTTAACACTTACAATCATACATATTTCTGTGGATATGCAAACAGGCATATTACAAAACAGTCTGCAACACCAATCAACTCTGATTCTTGGTGTCCTTACAGTGACACTTAATACACTGTTTTATTATTTCTTCCTCTTCCCACCTGGCACTGCATCATTGTACAGAGGGGGACCTGAAAGGATATTGTGACAAGTGTGTCTCTCGAAGTTGCACTGCTGCTTGGGATAAAACCTGTTTAATATTTAACTGTAAATAGCAACACAGCACTTTTCAGTCAGCTGCCAACCTACAAGCGCATGCCGTGTACCACAGAATGACTGCAATTCCTGTGAGCCTTTAAAGGACTGGGGTCAGTCACTCAACAGAAACTGAGAAGTGCCCCCCCCCCCCCCCCCCCCCCTGTGTAAGGTCAAGATGGACCAAGTAAATATTGTTTATTTTGTTTATTTTGCGGAAGCCTATTTAGCTTTTCATTAAGTCGAGGGAAAAAGATTAAAAGGAGTGTATGAAAATGAAGGAGCTTCAATTCTTAGAATTTACTTATTGCACATAAACTGTGTGTGTAAAGTGTGTGCAATATTTTTTTATTAATTTCAGAGTTTTGGTGTTATTAGTGCTTTTTAACATTGGACACTTTTATTAGCAAATTTAATTGCACATACTGTATGTATTGTTATTTATTTCTCACAAAAGAAAAGAAGTGTACGTTGAAATGACTGTTTCTATAAATCTATTGAAAACCTACTTATACAAAATTGTTTGCACAACAGAAATATTTTCTATGCGCCACATCTCTATGTCAACCACCCTCTTTGCTCCACTGGCCCCTTTGTCCTGTTTACTACATGACCCTTAAGGTTGAGGACACCACGGCATGACACCCAGCTACAAAACGTTGATCACCTTTACTTCACATTGAGGAAACTTTATTTTGAGCCTAGTCTCAACTTCAGATTTGTGTCTGTGTATTGAATGTTACAGGCACTTTTCTCTTGTCCCTTAGTCTCCTAATTATGGTCTGATATAATGTACTTTCTTTCTTTGTTTTTGTCTTTTGCTTTTTCTCTTTTGGATATGTCTAGTGTCATTATTTCTCTTTCAAAATAAAGTTATTTCTTTAGACACCATTGCAGCCAAAATCTTATTTTTTTCTAGGTAGAAATTTCCTAACCATTTGTTTTCAACATTGATGCTCTTCTTTTTTAAATCTTATGTTATTGGAGGCATGAGACACAAGAATTAATATACTTATATTAATATAACTACTACAATCAAGTGTATATTAAACTTTGGTTCTTAACATTCCTTTACCTTCAGGGTAGGGGGAAGTAAAAAGGGGTATAGGGATTGGGGTTAGATTGGAATGTATATTGCTGAGATTTCATCTTGGTTTATTACTCTTAATTGTCACTTTTATTTTTAAATTGAATTACTTTCCAATAAAATAGTGATCATAAAAAAGAGCATTTTATTGTTATAAAAAGTCTGGGTCAACACCTATCTAGCAAGCACAGCTTACCAATGTCCGGATAATAGAGTGACAGAATGCAAAATCACAATGTTGTTGCCATTTGCTGAATTTGCTTTTTGCTAGCTAAAGTTTATTGGCCTGCAAGACGATATTCAACTGTGTCTTATAAGGCCATTTTCCAGATGCACATCAATCAAGTAAAAAACTTCTTGGCTACAATTGCTTTTGTTATTCTCATGGGGTATGCTTTGTCATTTAGAAACTGTAGGAACTTTTTCATTATTATACTCCAGGGCCTTTTTGGATTTTTAAAGACATCTGTCTTCTGTTTTCAGCTTCCAATGCCATAAAAAAGGTAGGTATTAATGAAATGTTCCTTTATTCTAGAATGTTTGATATATTTGTGCTATAAATGTAACTTCCCTCTTAAATAAATACTACAATAGATTATTACTGTTAAATAAACCCCCTCAAAACTACAATTTAGCTTTTAATGAAATCAGCCATATGCAGCCTGTTAACCCATCACAGAGATGGAATTTTATGTCATGCTGGGCTCGGCTGCTTTATTATTTTATTGACGTATTCATGTGTTTTTCATTCACTTTCTTTTTGCAGTATTAGAGGACTTGTCTCTTTGTCTTTTACAGACAAGTGAACTTAGAAAACAAAGATTTCTCCATCTATATGTTTCTTTAATCTTCTTTCTTCTTTTGGCTGCTCCCATTAGGGATTGCCACAGCGGATCATCTTTTTCCATATCTTCCTGTCCTCATCATCTTGTTCTGTTACACCCACCACCTGCATGTCCCCTCTCACAACATCCATAAATCTTCTCTTAGGCCTTCCTCTTTTCCTCTTGCCTGGCAGCTCTATCCTTAACATCCTTTTCCCAATATACCCAGCTTCTCTCTTCTGCACATGTGCAAACCAATGCAATCTCTCCCAACCTTCCACCCTGAGCTGACCCTCTAATGTACTCCTCTAATGTACCCTCTAATGTACTCTTTTCTAATCATACTCCATTCTCGTCACACCCAATGCAAATCTTAGCATCTTTAACTCTGCCACATCCAGCACTGTCTCCAAATTTCTGGTCAGTGCCACTGTCTCCAACCCATGTAACATAGCTGGTCTCACTACCGTCCTGTAGACCTTCCCTTTCACTCTTGCTGATATCCGTCTATCACAAGTCACTCCTGAAACTGTTCTCCTCCCATTCCACCCTGCCTGCACTCTCTTTTTCACCTCACTTCCACAATCCCTGTTACTCTGTGTTGCTGATCTGAAGTATTTAAACTTATCCACCTTTGCCAACTCTACTCCCTACATCCTCACTATTCCACTGACCTTCCTCTCATTTACACACATGTATTCTGTCTTGTTCCTACTGACCTTCATTCCTCTCCTATCTACAGCATATCTTCACCTCTCCAGGGTCTGCTCAACCTGATCCCTACTCTCGCTACAGATCATAATGTCATCAGCAAACATCATAGTCCAAGGAGACTTCTGTCTAATCTCATCTGTAAACCTGTCCATCACCATTGAAAATAAGAAAGGGCTCAGAACCGATCACTGATGTAATCCCACCTCCACGTTGAATGCATTTTTTACTCCTACCACCGACTTCACCACTGTCACACTTCCCTCATACATGTCCTGTACAACTCTTACATACTTCTCTGCCACTCCCGACTCTCTCATACAATACCAAAACTCCTCTCAAGGCACTCTGTCATATGCTTTCTCCAGGTTCACAAAGACACAATGTAACTCCTGCTGGCCTTCTCTATACTTCTCCATCAACATCCTCAAAGCAAACATCACATCTGTGGTGCTCTTTCTTAGCATGAAACCATACTGCTGCTCACTAATCATCACTTCTCTTCTTAACCTAGCTTCCACTACCCTTTCACATAACTTCATGCTGTGGCTCATCAATTTTATCCCCCTGTTGTTACAACAGCTATGCACGTCCCCCTTATTCTTAAAAATCGGTACCAGTACACTTCTCTATTTCACAGGCATCCTTTCACTTTCCAAAAATTCATTAAACACTCTGGTTAAAAAATCCACTGCCATCTCTCCTAAACACCTCCATGCTTCCACAGGTGTGTCACCTGGACCAATGGCCTTTCCATTCTTCATCCTCTTCATAGCTGTCCTTACTTCCTCCTTGGTAATCCATTGCACTTCTTGATTCATTATCTCCACATCATCCAACTTTCTCTAAGTACAGTACTTTTTCCATCTGCTCAACACACCTTCCTCACTTCTGAGTATGTTTCCATCTTTATCCTTTATCACCCTAACCTGCTGCACATCTTTCCCAGCTCGGTTCCTCTGTCTAGCCAATCAGTACAGGTCCTTTTCTCCCTCCTTAGTGTCCATCCTCTCATGCAACTCATCATACACCTTTTCTTTAGACTTCGCCACCTCTGTCTTCACCTTGCACCTTATCTCCTGTACTCTTGTCTACTTTCTGCATCTCTCTGACTATCCCACTTCCCCATTCCACCACCAGGTTTCCTTTTCCTCCTTCCTCTGTCCAGATGTCACACCAAGCACCCTTCTTGCTGTCACCCTTACTACTTCTTCTTTCTCATCCATTGCACACCAAACTTGCAGGGCACATGCACTAACAACATTCATCTTCATACCTCCAATTTCCAGCTTGATAATCATTATTCTGTCTGACACACTTTTCACTTCCAAAACACTCTTGACATACTGCTCCTTCAGAATAACCCCTACACCATATCTCCTCCCATCCACACCATGATAGAACAATTTCAATTCACCTCTGATCCACCTGACCTTACTCCCCGTCCATTTAGTCTCTTGCACACACAATATATCAGCCTTCCTTTTCTCCATCACATCAGCTACCTCTCTCCCCTTACCAGTCATACTGCCAACATTCAAAGTTCCTACCCTCAGTTCCACTCTCTTTACCTTTCTCCTCTCCTCTCCTCTTTCCTCTGGACATGTCTCCCCCCTCTTCTTTTCCTTCATCGGCCAACAGCAGCCCAATTTCCACCAGCACCTTGTTGGCTAACAGTATTGGTAGCGGTCATTGTTAATCCAAGACTCAACCAATCCGGTATGTTGATCTGGTAAAATTTTACACTGGATGCCCTTCCTGACGTAACCCTCCACATTTATCTGGGCTTGGGACCGGCACGAAGAAACACACTGGTTTGTGCATCCCCTGTGGCTGGGTTCTGTATGTTTCTTTAATAGTTCCTGAAAAATTGTTTTTCTTGAAGTAACTACAGTATACTGTAATTCATGGATCATGGATGCTCTTTTTCTCATTTTTCTAAATGTAGGTAATAGTATTGGTATCGTCACATGTACAGAGTATAGTGAAATTTTAACTTGTATGTCTGACCAACATTTAGTAAAGAACTGCATAGAGAGTGATGCTCAAAAGCAAATGACTGTTCAGTGATATTAAAATCTAAACTTTACAAAGAATAGCAATAGTGTGAATAATTTCAATTCTTACTTTAAACATACTGATTAAGGAATAACAATGAAGTGGAGAAGAAAAAAAAATTAGACAAACTGCAGCTTTATACAGTTTGCACATATCATCCGTTTAAATAATGAAATTGGATATTTGGAAGAAACCAAATAATGTAACTGAGCTGAAAAAATAAGGTGAAGGATTGTTTGGAGAGGAGAAAACAGTCTGAATTAGTATTATACAGAGGAAAGGAATAAAACCATTTGCTTCTCTCTACTTTTGCTTGACCCCATTTGTATATTTGCAAGAAACTGTAAAATTAGAGATTTTACTAATTTTTACTGTCTCTTGTAATCTCAGGATGTTTCTTTGTTTTCCTTGTTCTGTGCCCCCTCATTGCATCAATGACTCAAAACACAATTTTTGTGTATCCCAGGTTATTTTTTAACACTAATAATGTTACTTACGACCAACTATTCTGGAAAACGAGTCATTAAAAGGCTTTGATAAAGACTGCAGCAATGGGACAGTTGAATTGGATTTGAATAAAATGTATATATAGGTTGTATCTTTATAAAATCCTGAGTGGCTTTCTGGGACTGCCCGTTTATAGTAGCCTATAAGAAGAGGGATGGCATGGGGGAGAGCATATTGTAGAAAACAAAGTGTTTCACAGATATTGTTGGCCTTATCATAGTTTAAATTTCACTTGGGTTCCTGTTTAGTTGCCAGTTGTTTTCCATTTTTTGAAAAGAATAACAAATGAATACTATAGAAAAGAAAATGTTACATTCCAAGAATGTGAAGATACTTTGAAAGTTGGAAAACAACTTAGAAAAGATAAACTAAAAATAAAAAATAAAGAGAAGTTGTATGAACACTGGCAATATTATATTATTTACACAAACAGATAATTCTGATGTTTTTGGTTTTCCATGATTGCATGAACACTGTGTTAAACTTTAAAACCATCTCAAGTACACAGAGTGACACACAAAGTATGTACTTTTCATATATGTTTTTACTGCATATGTTTATATATGGGCATTAGTTTGTTGTGACAGATAAGGGGTGCCACCGAGCCCCAAACCCTGGAAACGACCAACACAAATATAGTCATAGGTTTAAAAGTTTTTTATTATAAAAATACCTGACAAAGGTTTCTTCAAAGGTTACAGAAGCACAAATGAAAGCAAATTCTTCTTCCTTCCTTCTCTTCTCTCTGCATCCACTTCCCATCATTGAGTGTTGCCTTTCTTCCTCCTGACTCCAGTGGAGGATGCTGGATGGCTTCCTTTTATGTCGGAACCTAGAACTGCTTTGGGTGCTAGGGCATAGCCTGATGGAAATCTCGAAAAACAGAGATCATGAATCCCTACGGCACCCCGTGGCAGCAACCATGGGACTCAGCAGGAGTGATTCATGGCACTACAACTCCCATAATGCCCTGCATGTGTCCACATGGATCGTGAGGTCCTGGGATGCTGCCATCTAGTGGATTGGGGACATGCTCTGGAATAGGAGCCTTCCAAAATTGCTCTTTTGCTTGTCCTCCTGTCCAGGTAAGGTTCCCATACTCATCTTGGACGAGATGCCAGTCCATTCTGGATTTCCTTCTTGGCAATATTATTTCTTTAAAGCATAACTACATTAAAGGAGATGTGAGGTTTTGTTCTCCGTGCTTCTAGTTGTGTTCAAAAAAAGGAGAAAGAGAGGGAGAATGTGTATAATGAAAGGATACCAATATATTTTACTGCAGATTAAAAAAAAGTTAATTTGGTTCTGTCATGCAGTGGCTATAAAAGTGTATATACTGATAAATGTAAAAAGGATTTTAAATAGTTTATGCTACATTTTTTATAATGTTAAGAATGATATATGATTGAGGGAGAAAATGCTATATTAGGACTAATTTGCATCGATAAATTAACATAGGAGTGATTATTTTTATTAATACAGACTGGATTTTGAAAAACAAACACCTCTGAGTTGTGGTCCTGGTCCCTGGTTGTATTAAATGTGGTTATCTACCACATTGTCAGCCTTCTATTTTAATGGTTTCCTGTTGGCTGCCCATAAAAGGTAGCAGTAACTGAATAGATTCAATATAAATCATTTAAATTAATTTTGACATTATTCACTTGCTAACATCTTTTATTATTAGGGATTTGATGCAATAGTTATAGTATTCTTTTAGTAATCGCATGAAAACGTTTTTAGTCATGCCTTGATGGACAAGATGGACAGAAACAGAAAAGATGTTGCTTGATATCAGACAGTTAGAGAGGAACAAGAGAGCAGTCACACAGTGCATGATGGCAGGGAAGGATCAGGACCTCTGCTGCCTTTCTAGGTGGCTAGCTGGCCAGAAACAGAAAAAAAGCCCTAATATATTTCGTGGGAGCTCCTTCTTAACCCAGACTTCCCATAAAACTAACAAACAATAACCAAATTAAAAAAGAGATCTTGCTTGTATTTGTTGCAAATTAATGTTTTTTTTCTTTGAAAAACAAAAACTGATTGGCCTCAGAGCATTTTTTTTCCTTGATTTCTTTTTTTAGGTGTTGCTGTACACACAACATATTAGCATGTTTGCTTGTTCCAAAATTATTTAACTGAGTTTTTGGAAATGCATGTCATTTGAACTCCCAGATGCCAAATAAAAAGCTGTAGACCATAGATCTTCACTCACATGATAAAAGGTTTTTATTGCCTTGGCATTGCCTAGATAATGTAACATTTCACTTGATTACTAAATTTTTTCCATTGACAAAACCTGAATAGAATAAACATATCCATTCCAAATTTACTTATGAAATAAATTGTAGGAAATGATTTCAAAAAGATGCGCAAGTGTGGCAACTGTAGCATTTCTTAAAACATTCTTTGTTGCCATGTGACTAAACTAATGACATCAATGGCCTGTATTCTAGTTTTGTCAGCTTTGCTTTATGTGGCTTTACTGTTATGCAAGTGTTAACCTTATTGGAAAATGGATCTGCCTTCTAAGCAAATTGATTTTGCTTTATTAACAATATTGGTTTCACCTCATTAATCTTTTAACAGCACCTTAACCCCAGCCTATTGAACTAGTGTTAACTTGTATAATATATCAGATGTCAGCTTGCAACTCAGACAGCCTATCAATAAATTCTGACCATCCAGTTACTCGTGTGTTACTTTATGTTATCTTAAACATAATTTTTTACTTATTTTTGTAATGCTTGCATTGAATGAATATACTTATGTGGTTGTTTCAACAGTACAGGAATCAAAGAATTTTAAATCTGGAATATTTATTTAACAACAAATGATTCAGGGATTGTTCCTACCTTGCATCCTATGCTTACCAGAGACCCTGCTCAGGATAAAGCACATTTAGAAAATGGATGGATGGGTGGGTAGACGGGCAATCCACAGCTGTACTTTCAAATGATTATCTTCCTGCTGTTATGGCCACGGGAAATGCCTTACAATGTAGAAGTTATACTGAAACTACCACAGTTTTTGAAGTCACCTTGACTCTTTCATTGTCCCAATAATCTTCCATTGTGTTGTGCTTATCATATCTGAGGCCCAATTTGTCTAATGCTCCAGCAACCTCTGCCTGCCTTCTTGAACCTTCCCAGGCTTTAAAATTTAATGGGAATGTACCAGGGATTAGTGGAATGAAAAGCTCATTGTACCTGTGTGAAATTTCACTGTCAATCACCCATTCAGCCCCACTTACCATCAGGGTAATATGCTGGCTACTACAATACAGTTTGCATCCATGACCACCTGTGAGTTGATACTGTGATATCGCATGCAATTCAAATATGTGTTCTCATCCACACTTGGGGCAATAATCTTTATGTGTGTGCTGATTTGCATAAATGCAGCTTGATTTAATATAACCTCATATGGAGTGATGGGGATATGTATAAACCTGGGTATTACTTCAAGCCTCCTAAGGGAATTTAAAGTTTGATGCAGACTTTGAAAATTGTTGGATGTGACTTACCCAAATCTTCATTATTTTATATGTAACATTCCCAAAACTTTCATTTTACTTGACAGTGAACGGCTTCTCCGCAGTGATGGAGCAATCACATAACTTACAAGATTTGTTATGACCAATATTCCAACTATGTCAAATCAGTTTTTTTTTTGGAGTTCATGTTTCCAAAAGATTTACCTTTTCCTAGAGTGTTTGTGCTGATATCTGCCTGAATGCCATCTTCTGGCAGCTCCTAGCGAGTTAGGACTGCTGACAAGTGTGGTAAAGTGGGGTCCACGGTTGAGAAAGTTGGCGGTGTCTCATGTCTATGTGTGGGGGCGTGGTAGCGTGGCGAGAGCAGGGGCAGGATCGCCCGCAACCCTAGCTGGTGCAGGTACCTAATGATTGTCGCAGCTGTGCCATGTCCCTGTTTTAAAAGGAAAGCTTGAATTTGAGAAAAAAAAAGTAGATCGGAGGTCAAGAGAAAAAAAGTCTGTCCAGTGATGGAAAGAGGTAGACGCGAAGGAGGTGTGACGATGCAGGTTCAGCTCCATGCTTCCACTTCCTCTTTGGGAGCTCTTGAACCTGACACATTTTGTAACCGGATGAGCTAGACAATGAGGACACCAAAGAAGCAAGGGAAAAGGTGCAAAAGTGCAGAAGTGCTTTTATTAAAAACAATTCCAAGCAAAACAAAAACAGAACAGTGTCCAAATAAAAGTGCAGTGCATCAAAATGTCAATAAATAATCCATACAAAAAAAGGTAAAATCCAGACATTTAAAACAAGGCTAAAACAAGACTATAATCCTGCCACAGACATTGGGATCACACCAACCAAGCCCAGCTGCTACCCAGTCTCTCCAGCTCACCCCAGGCATGCTCAGCGGGAGAGCCTTTAGCCACCGTGGTCCTCACACTACCGACCCTCGTTTTGGCTGCCTCTGTCAGCATCTGCTAGACCGCTTAGAGTCAGTTGTCCTCCTGTCTTCTTTTTCACACTTGTAGTTGTTCCTCAGATCCCTAGAGCGGATTCCTCCACGATCGTACCCATTCTTCCATTCAGTGGGTGCGATCCATCCCTTTAGCACTAATCCTTTTCTCCATCTGGGACCCCAGACCATGCTGACCAATCTCATTCATGCTGGCTGGCTGGCTCGTCCTCTTCCTTTTGCCCCCAATGTTGCTCTTGCTCTCTAAGCCTTTTTCCTTTCTGTTCCACCTTTTGTTCCGGCCCGTTCTTATACGGCTCCATGGGCACAATGCCTCAATCATGCAACGCAGGAAGCCTATTAAGCAATTGAGCGTGGTGCAACTCGCCCCAATTACTCCATCAACTCCCAGTGGAGAATGGATTATTTAAAAGCTCCCAATCTTTCGTGGCCGCGGACCCTCTACACCACGGGAAGTTAAAAGAGATGGAAGGCAGGTGGTTGGGAGTGAGCCTCAGGGTTGCAAGAGCCAGTTGGCTGTGAAAGGGGCACATATTCTTGGGAGTAGGAGTGGCCGGATTGATGACATCTCCCTGCATACGCCAAAGGAAGGGTGGCAAGGAACGACACCCAATATGTCGGCAGTTGTCTCCTCCTTCTGCAAGGTCTGGACAGGTTAAGGGAAGGAGACACCAGGTTTAAAGGGAAACATTGGCGCTCAATGTTTTTATGGATTGTCTCTGGCTTTTAACTTCCGCATTTTTAATGGTTTATTTAGTGGATTTTAACCTCCACCATCACCTTTTCACCAATTTGTTTGACACTTTTTTTTAGAATTGTCTTTTAATAAAAGCACTGTTCACCTTTTCACCATCCCCTTGCTTTGTGTGTGTTTTGTCCTCATCTGCCAAGCTCATCCAGTTATGTTATCAACGGTGTAGGGTTCAAGAGGCTTCCAGACAAGATTGGGAGCATGGATCCGACCCACGCCGTCACAATGAGCTATCCCAAATCCTGGTGAAGTTAGGGGTAGTTTCCTAAATTAGAATAATTGATGTTTTTATTCCTACTACAAAGAGTAAATCAAATTTGTGTCACTCTGAGATTAGTTGAGACAGTTAGGACCATTTTCCTATACTATTAGATGGCTGATAAATATTGTCAAAAGAATTTCAGAGTATAGTGACTTCTAGCTAAAAAAGAAATAAGAAAATATAAATATATATATATAAGGAATAAGACCTCCAACAGAATGATCTTTATCCAACAAAAAATAAACAGTGTTAGGTACAATTATTGGTTATTGGACACAATACTAGCTTCTTGGTTAAACAAAAGGATTAAGTTAAAAAATTGACTATAAAAATTTAATATGTAAAGTTTGTAAAAACCCAAACTATCAGCAAATCTGATTTAGGTTTCTCTGCTATCTGCATATATTCTGATGGGCTTGGTCTCTGTCTCATATTGCAATTTTCTGCTTCTAAAAAATATTACCCATTTGTTGTTTTTTTGTCCCATGTTTTCCACTTTCTAGCCTCCAACATTTATATTTACAATCTGCTAACTTCATTTGTTGCTTTTATTGAATTTGACTGTTCTCCACCAGAGATTGTTTTCCCTTAGAAAAAACTGTCTCAAAAGAGTACTTGCCTCCCATTAGAAGTCTGGTGATTCTCTCGCTCTTTGGAAATCTTCCATCTTTAATTTGTCACTTCTATAACTTTTTGTGGCCAGGGTCAATGGGTAATCTGCCCATTACACTAAGAAATAGAAAGATAAATCAACTATCTATTTATAGAGCACATTATTTGGAGCCAGGTTCCTGTTGCTGTTTGCTTCAAGTCCCCCAAGCCCCAACACACAGACAACCTTTTTATTTTACCAACTTTTTTTTTTTTTTTTATAGTTCCCAGGATTTTAGGAAAATCACAAGTTGGGGTTTGGTTTGGTGTAGGGGTATGGAAAAGACGCAGATGGGTGGCTGTTATCCATCCATCCATTATCCAACCTGCTATATCCTAACTACAGGGTCAAGGGGGTCTGCTGGAGCCAATCCCAGCCAACACAGGGCGCAAGTCAGGAAACAAACCCCGGGCAGGGCGCCAGCCCACCGCAGTGGCTGTTACTACTTTAATAAATTATTTTACTGTGTTACTGTTTCTATTGGTTCCTTTTTTCATGGGTAAAATCCACAAAAAAATAAAATAAAATAAAAAATAACAAAAAAGAAAAGAAAAACATTCACAGTCTTGGATAGAAAGTGAAAAGACTGCAGACTGTGCTCATATGTGTAAGTACTAATTAGCTCAACAAGGTATGGGGGAAATAAACCATTCACAGATTTCTCATTTTCAGTGCTAGAAAAAGCAAATTGTTGATGATTAATAAAAAAGGTCCATGTGAAAAGCAACACATACTGTGTTTTCTAGCACAGTTAACAGAATTAACGCTTGAGTCATCTAAGCTTGGAGTTTACAGGTTTGTTTTACTCTTTGTAGAATAGTCAAGCATCCAATATTCAAGCAGCAATAGTAAAATCTATTTGCTGTATACTTCTTTTCATTGTTTTATCTCTGTCTTTATAAATATCAACAATAATCACAGATATAAAGTAAATGTTAAAAAAATAGACATTTTTTTAAATTAGCCAAATTCGTTCCGTATCTAATATTTAATTACAATTGTTTTTGGCTAACCGTGTCTTCAATACCTGATAGCTGCCTTACTGGGACCAGTGTTTGGTTTGTGATCTTTTTAATTTATATAGCTAAATAGATACATAGATAGGTGGACAGATAGATACTTTTAATTTCCCCTTGGTGACAAATAAACTTTACAGAATCTCAAGAGAAAAAAAATTGTGTCTGTTTCTATGTATTATAATAAACAAACCACATCCCTCTAAATAAACAGAAGAACTTATATTGGAGAGCTGCTGCTGTCAAAAAGAGGCTTTCTAGGTGGCAGTAATATGGTCAGACCTGTCCAGATGAACCACAGGTTTGCATTTAAATGCATTAACATTTTAATTAAAGCATGTCCAGCTTGTTGTGTCCACATAAGAACACGTTATTAGAAGTTTATTCCATTCAAAGTTGCCTGGCAGAAGTCACAAGCATACAGAATGACTTATCTTTATACTGTTGATAACACAGTGAATCATTCTGTTCCTTAGCTTTAAAACAAACATCAACAGAATGGTGCCTCCATGGCAGAAACATGAAGTAATTCAGTCAGCATTTCAAACTCAGTAATTGTAATGTGCTTGTGTTTTTACTATTACTTACTCCCATAAAGCTCCACACTACTCCTGCTTTTTCCATTTCATCTGAATTTTTTTTCAGCATTAAACAGCATCTGAAATAGGAAGTTTAGGTCAGTGAGATGAGATGTGACAGATGTTTGAACTTAAAGAATGATCAGATATTTCATATTATGTTGAGGTTGGCTAATTGTGAATCATTTCCAGTTTACTTTTATCCTTGTTCCAGTTCTTCACCATTGCCATCCTCGGACGAGCTGTTCCTCCGATTAGGTGTAATAGAGCTCCTTTGGCAGTAGTGGTTGCACTGCTACCAGTTTATAATAGGAATATTTATTAGATTAGATACAACTTTATTAATCCCATGGGGGAATTCAAATGCATACAGCAGCAGAAACATAAAAAACTGACTCACAGGTCAGATAATACAGCTATCAATCAATCAATTGATAAAATAAAAAAATAGATAAAAATAATCTTAGTGAGTAAATCAGGACAAAGAATTGAATTGCTTGACAGCAGTGGGCAGAAAAGACCCCCAGAGGCTCTTCTTAGCACAACGTGGTGGAATAAGCCTGTGGGTAAAGGTGCTCTAAGAAAGTGCCTCTAGGAGGGGATAGGTGTGTTTTTTTATGATGGCATCCAATTTTGCCATCATCTTATTTACAACAGCTTCCAGTGTATCCAGGGTTCACCCTGTGATGGAGCAAATGTTCCTGATAAGTTTGTTCAGGCATTGTGCTTCTTTTGTGCTGAAGTTGCACCCAAAGGTTACTGCAGCGTAGAACACCACACTGGCTACTATGGACTGATAGAACATTTCCAGCAGCTTACTGCACACCTCAAAAGACCCAAGTCTCCATAGAAAGTACAGTTTTCTCTTGATCTTCTTGTACACCACTGTGTTGTCAGGGCCGTCTTGTTGACTCTGAACCACTTCCATGTCCTCTCCCTGACTGATGACTAGTGTCAGAGACTTTCTGGCAAGTCAAAAGTCCACCATCAGTTTTTTTGTCTTGCTGATGTTGAACTGCCGGTTGTTGTCTCTGCACCACAAAATTCCTGTACTCTAACTCATCTCCATTAATGCAGCCTATAATAGTTGAGTCATCTGAAAAATTCTGTAGATGGCAAGCGCTGGTATTGTGCTGGAAACCTGTTGTGTAGAGGGTAAACAGGAAGGGAGACAGGATAGTTCCCTGAGGTGCTCCAGTATTACACACCACCATCTCTGACATACAATTCCTCAACCTTACAAACAACTGTCTGTTAGTCAGGTAGCCCATATTAGGCAGTTCCTCTGAGTCTTTTACATTCTCATATGTTGTAGACGTAAGGTAGCCTTCAGATAATCTTAACTCACCCTGTGACATGTCTCGAATTCTCAACTCGTTCGTATAAGTAGTCCTTGCTGCAGACTGACGCAGGCCTAAACATTGGTCAAGTTAAACATTTAACTCTGCCTATAGTGATAAGGCACCATGCCTCATTCGCACTTTGCATCCTGTTATTGACAATGTTTAGACTGCAGTGACTGAAGCGCGTTACGCCTGGTTACACCATGGTTAGGATAAGAGGATTATCTGACACAAATAATGACAAGTGTTTAGTAAACCAAGTGACAAAAACATGCAGTTTTGATCATTTGCGTGCAACTCATGTCTCTTCTGTCCAGGGCGGTGCTCAGCAGGACCTGAACACTTGATGTATATGAATAACCAGTGGAGTTAAATGTTTAACCCTGCCCACATTTAGGCACACCCCATTTCAGATGCTGCAGCAAGGACATTCTCTGTCCGAAAAGGCATTTGAGACAGCCTGAAGCTCGGATTTGCGATAACAGCAGCATATCTTCAATTTAAAAATCCACTTTAATGATTTATATAAAATGTAAGAAATTAGTTAAATTTGCATTTGAAGCTAGACAAATTAGCTGTTAGTTTTAGCAAAATTCAGGTGGATTAATCTCATCATAATTCAGATAATGTTGGCTATGTGGTGGAACATGTGCACATAGGAGGGCTTAACACTAGAATCCCTGAAGTCAACAAAAAAACTTGTAATCCCAGTCCACCTTAAATTGCTTCGCAGCTCTCCTCATCAGCATCTTTTGTTTTGCAAATGTTTTGATCAGCACAAGCAGCCTGCTATCCCATCCCCCTCACTGATGGAGCTGAGTCCGTTGCAAAATTCTCAGAGCTCAATTCTCTTTATGAGTTTTTTCGTAGGGTTCAGGGATTCTACAGTTAACTGAGGGTAAGATGTCAGCTCGGGGGTTGATGTACTGCACTAACCTCTTTTCACCCTCTTCTACAGATCAATAGAAGGGAAATCCAGCTAAACCAGCATCAACTTCTGCATTCCTGTCCAGACCAAGCCTTCCTACTGTCCTCACTTCTGCCACTTCTCTCACGGACCCACCTCTTCCTGCACACACCCATAAAAGCCAAGCACCTCTCCTCCCCGTTCACCTATATATTGGACTCAGTCCTTTGTGATTACTCACTGATTTATTTTGCTCTATTACAATATATGGGGTGGATCCCCAAACCTTTTTGTCTGTATTCTCTCCTTTATTATAGTGGCAAATTACAGTTTTTTTAAATAAATAAGGTGTTTTACATATTGACATAATCACTCTTTCAGTGTTTAAAAATTACTATTAAATTTCCATTATTTACTGAATGTTTATTTAATTTTAATTTGTAATCAATGTTTGGTTTTATTTTCATTATCATAATGCCATTCTGTTATGATTTTCTGATTAATGCAGTCATTTTATTACTTGCAACAGCCCTGGGTTGATACTATTCAATTTGGTGCCGGTGTGTTTATTTTCACACTTCCATTATTTAAGACGGTGGAACATACAGTATCTCATCCTTTTCTCAAATCCATGTGGCATAGAGAAAGCTAAAAGGTGCTACCATAAAGATATAGTTTTAGAACTTTTTGTTTGTTTCCTTGACTGTGATTTATTGTATTCTGATTTGGTATTAGACTTAATTTTTCTCTCACTCAAGACCTCTTGCTTGGCCCATAAATAAAGATGTGCCTGTTCATTATTGGTGCTTTTACACCAATACACACACACACACTATATATAGTCACATGTGTGTGAGTAGGGGACAGTTTAAGGGCTCAGATAATTGTAATTTTCCTCCAGAAAGCCAGAGGGTGCTGTCGACTAATGTCTTTTCTCTTCCTCTCTCTGCAGACCAGAAGACCGACAACCATGACACCTTAGATGTCAATTCTGGTTTCTGCCCTCCTGGACTTGCCTCTTCCTGTTTAAAGAGATTGTTATTTTCACAGGAATTGTTACATATGCATTATTTTCACTTTTACTTTAAAACTTCAGTAAAAACAATATTTGAAATTAACTTTTATTTGAAATTAACAAACCTGCAACTACTAGACAACACTTACCTCTGCCAATTACACTAACAGTGCATTTTATTGAGATTACATGAATATTCAAAATTCCATGCCACACAAAAAAGCCATTATAGCAACACAGACATGGTAAGCAGACAATCAAAATAGTTCCAAAAAAGCAGATAATAATGTAATTTGTAATTATACATTATAAACTGCCAATTGAGATAACAAAGATCTTCAGTTCAAGACAGGAGAAATGAAAATGGTATTGACATTTAAACAACAAAAGGGTTTTGAATTATGTTTTCTACTCAAGGCAAGTACAATCAACATATCACCAACATACAAAATTTTAAAACTTGAAAGCATGATTATGTGTTATCTGTATTATATGTGTGTTACATGTGTTAACAGCAAAGGATAAGATAAACAAATTACAATAATGAGCCACACTCCCGCAAAAACATTAACAGTGCATTAAAAGAAAAAAAAAATATGTTGCACAAGTGATGCAGTTTTCCCAAAGAAAAGGAATAGGGAGAGAAGTTAATTGTTGGTCATATGCTATATTAACTGAGTTTTTGTATCAGCTGGTAATTACTCTTTTGTTTTGTTTTGTTAAGAAGACACACTTATTTCCAGTTCTTGGAGGACCATGAGCACAAAAGGCAGGCAATATTCATTTCAATCAATGCTCAGTGTGAAACTTTTTGCTGCAGTCACTGGGAAACAAGTGCATTGTTCAAATAACAAAGGAAGCACTCATTTTCTCATGCAGAAAATTACTGAGAAATATACCAGACTTGACAATATATGTTAATAAAATGTACACACATTTAGAAAATGATGATGTACTCCTTATATGCACCTCATATATTGTATGTATTAATCACTGAAGGACAATTTATTTTTTAAATGTTGACACCTGTTATCATACCTCAACATTTTGGACACTGCTTCTGTCATGACAATATGCAGGTTTCAGAATTTTACCATAATTTGTTTTAATATTATCTCCTATTATTTCTATCACTTATTCTGTATTATTTTAAGCATCTAACTATTATCAAAGATCAACTTATTGTACTTACATATTTTTCTAAAGGTTGATAGAGAATTCTTGTAATCCATAACCCCACATGTTGTATGAGACAGGTTCCATTGCGTAGTAATGCTATTTTGTTTTCTCTCCTTTAGATGTAACAGCTGTTCTAAATGTGGCCAGGGGTGTACTGGCTCTTTAATTTAAATAGAATGTCATTGCTGTCAATACACCCAGGACTTTCCTTTGTGCCCTCCAGTCTACGATTTTCTCCATTTGCTGAAACATTTTAATCACTGAAGACTTAAATTAAGGCGCCATCTTCAGCATTGCATGTTCAATTTGGGCAAATATACAATATATGATCGTTATAACACAATCTATTATGTTTCACCATGTGACAGATCAACTTAAAAGATGTAACAAAGTAGGAGTGTTACTAAATATACTTTTTAAAGAGTAAAAGTATTAGTATTTAATTACTTTATAAAGTACAAATCCCTAAATTTACTGAATTAATGAAGTACAGTAATGAAAGTAAATGTAATTTGTTACTTTCCACCACCGATCTCAGAAAATTCTAACAAATAAGACAAATAAAAAAATAGTATGTATTGTTACACAACTTATAAGCAAAATTTAAGTTTTTTTTTAAATTCTATTGTAATCATTCCATAAATATAGATCAATTTTTACAAAAAATAGGATTGAAAGCAAATCAAACCCCACCCCTGAGAAGGAGAGCATGGCGAAAGGAGTAATACTTAAGGCTTGAAAACATGCCTAAATTATTGAGTTTAATAGGGCAAAAAAAGATAAATGGAGAAGGAAAAGAAAATTCTTCTTATTCTAAAATATTATTGATTAAATCCTGCCAGGTTTTGAAAAAATTCTGTACAGATCCCCTAACTGAGAATTTGATTTTTTCCAATTTCAAATAATATAAAACATAAGTTTCCCACTGATTTATTAGAGGAGAGTTAGGATTCTTCCAATTTAACAAAATCAGTCTGCGTGCCAAAAGTGGAGTGAATGCAATCACAGTTTACTTGTCCTTCTCCATTTCAAATCCATCTGGAAGAACACCAAACACAGCTATTTGTGGGTTAGTAGGGATTGTGACACCAAGACTGTCTGAAAGGCACTTGGTCCAAAATGAAGTTAATTTGGTGAATGCCCAAAACATGTGACCCAGTGAGGCAGGAGCTTGGTTGCAGCATTTGCAGGTTGGATCTTGCCCTGGAAACATTTTGGACAGTTTTAAGCAAGACAGATGAGCTCGATATATAATTTTGAGTTGAATAATTCTATGCTTTGTGCATATGGAGCTCGAGTGAATTCTCTGCATTGCTACCTTCCACTCCTTTTCTGATATATTAATTAAGAGATCTTTTTCCCATTGTCCTCTTGGATCTTTAAAAGGAAGGGACTCTAATAAAATTTTATAAATTGCAGAAATGGTGTCTAAGTCCTCAAGGTTGAGCAATATTTTTTCTAGCATGGTGGAGGGTATGAGATGAGGAAAATCGGGCAGGTTCTGTTTGACAAAGTTTCTAATTTGAAGGTAGTGAAAGAAATGTGTAGCTGGAAAGTGAAATTTGGAATGTAATTGTTCAAAGGATGCAAAGATGTTGTCTATATAAAGATCTCTGAGCAATTTAATCCCAAATCTTTTCCAGATATTAAAAACTGGATATGTTTGTGAGTGTTGAAAGAGGTGGTTTTCTTGCAGGGGTGCCACAGATAGAAGATTTTCCATCTTAAATTGCTTTCTAATTTGGTTCCATGTTCTGAGTGAGTGAAGCACAGTTGGGTTATTAGTATATATGCAATAACTTGCATTTATTGGAGCACAGAGCAGGGAATATAAAGAAGTGCTGCAGGATTTTACTTCTATTGCGGACCAGGCCTGTGTATGTTCATTTGTTTGTGTCCAGGTTTTTATGTGTTGTATGTTTGCTGCCCAGTGATAAAACTGAAAATTAGGTAGAGCCATGCCACCTTCTGTCTGAGGTCTTTGTAGGGTCGCTCTTCGGATACGTGAATGTTTTGAGTTCCAAATAAATGAGGTTATGGTTGAATCTAATTGCTTAAAAATTATTTACTGATATATATTGGGATGTTTTGAAATAAAAAAAGAAGCTTAGGAAGGATATTCATCTTAACAACGTTAATTCTTCCGGCTAGAGTGAGATGAAGGGTTGACCATCTATGCAAGTCTTGCTTAATTTTTTCCATACAGACGGCAAAATTTTGTTGATAAAGAGCTTTATGTTTACTTGTGATATTTACCCCTAGGTATTTAAACTGATCTGCTATGGTAAAAGGTAGGGTGTCTAATCTAATATTATATGCTTGTGAATTCACTGGAAAGAGTATACTTTTATTCAAATTAATTCTGAGACCAGAAATCTTTTGAAAATCTGAAAGTGCTGTTAAAACTGCAGGCACAGTGTTTTCTGGGTCTGATATATATAAAACCATATCATCTGCATATAGATAAATTTTCTGTTCCAGTCCTTCTCTGATAATCCCCTTTATCTGATAAGAATTTTGACAGTGGACCGCCAGTGGTTCAATGGCGATTGCAAACAGCAGTGGTGACAAAGGGCATCCTTGTCTGGTGCCACGTTCTAGTTTAAAGTAGTCTGAACAAATGTTGTTAATACAAACTGAGGCTTTTGGACTGGTATACAGTAGTTTGATCCATGCACAAATATTCAGGCCAAACCCAAATTTCTCCAATGTAGTGAAAAGGTAGTTCCATTCAATCATATCAAATGCTTTTTCTGCATCCAATGATAATAATATCTCTGGGGTGTTTGACTTTGCTGGTGAATATATTACATTAAACAGGCGTCGAAGATTGGAAGATAAATGTCTGCCTTTAATAAATCCAGTTTGATCCTGTGATATTACCGAAGGCAGCACTTTCTCCATCCTCCTAGCTATGATTTTTCAGAGTATCTTAACATCATTATTCAGAAGTGAAATTGGTCTGTATGATGCACATTGTAACAAGTCCTTATTTTGTTTAGGAAAGACGGTGATTAATGCTTGACGAAAAGTTTGAGGTAGAATTTGATTGTCTCTAGCTTCTGTAAATGTTGCCAATAAGAGGGGAGCTAGCTGAGTGGAGAATTTCTTATAAAATTCTATAGGGTAGCCATCAGGGCCTGCTGATTTCCCGCCTTGAAGTGACTTAATAGCATCTAGTAATTCTGATAGGGTCAGAGGTTTATCCAGTTCCTCAGCACTAAAAGTATCTATTTGTGGTATCTGTAATGTATCCAGAAATGCATTAGATTGTGTGTTGTCTTCTTTAAACTCAGTAGAATATAAGGTTTTATAGTAGTCTCTAAATGTGTGCATTATATTTTTATGGTCAATGATTTCATCTCCATTAGTGTTGGTGATTACTGGGATTGCATTGCGAACTTCTTGCTTGTGGATTTGTTGAGCTAAAAGCTTATTAGCTTTCACTCCGTGTGCGTAGTAATGATGTCTTGATTTATAAATAAGTTGTTCAGTTTCTTTAGTTGTCAAGATGTTGAGTTCTGTATGCAGAGCTTGCCTTTTCCTATGAAGAGCCTCACTTGGACGCCTGGCTTGTTCTTCTATTCTAGTAATTTCGTTTCTTAGCTCTGACACTTTCTTGGTTTCTAATTTATTTCTGTGGGAAAGATATGAAATAATCTGTCCTCTTAAGAAGGCCTTTAGAGTTTCCCACAGTGTTCCTGTAGACCTCTGAGGGTGTGTTTGTCTGTAGGAAGAAGCTAATTTGTTTGGATATAAATTCTGTACAGTTCTCGTCTGTTAATAGAATTGGGTTAAGGCGCCATCTGCGAGGTTAGTGTGGGGGGCATAATGATTTTAGCTCCAAAACTAGAGGTGCATGAGATAACAATTGTGTCGTATTTACAAGATTTAATCGTAGGCAAGAAATTATTATCTATAAAGAAATAATCGATTCTTGAGTAGCTATGATGCACTGGTGAGTAGAACGAATATGTTCTTGAGTTTGGGTTTAGAAACCTCCAGGAGCCTGATAAGTTGTGGTCGGTTACAAACTGTGTAATTGTCTTTGCAGTGTTAGATGTTGTCCCCCCTGTGGCAGGAGTCCTATCTAAGAGTGGATTTAAAACACAATTAAAGTCCCCAGCCATTATAATTTTATGAGTGTTCACATTAGGAATGGATGCAAATAGATTTTGCATGAATTCCTTATCATTGACATTGGGTGCATAAACATTTATCAAAATCATTTTACAATTAAATAAGTTGCCCATGACCATCACATATCTCCCTTCAGGATCCAATACTACATCTGATGCTACAAATGGGACTATTCTATGTATGAGAATTCCCACACCTCTAGTTTTCTTTGTAAAGCTAGAATGGAACATTTGGCCAGTCCAGTCTTTTTGTAGCCGGAATTGAACCTTGCTTAGTAAGTGGGTCTCCTGTAAAAATACTATTTTAGCGTTTAAGCCTGTTAGGTGAGAGCATACTTTCTTTCTCTTTAATTTGTGATTCAGGCCTTTAACATTCCAGCTCACAAAATTAACTGGCCCATCATGGAGACATTGATTCTGAATTTTTAATGTCATTTTATAGTCTTAACTGGTAGTGAGGCAGTTTTAATCTTAATTTCCAATTTCCCCACAAGTTATTGCCATACAGCCTATTGTTGCATTGATAGTTATAATTATAAGGATTAAAAGGATAGATTAGATATAGCCTGCTCTCCTTCTCTCCCCCTCTTATCCCCCCACCCCCATTTTGCCTCCCCACATGAGGCTAGACCCCACTTCACAATGTCCCAGTCCTGACATACCGAGAGAGAGAGCACGTCCAAAACAAAACAAGCCCCACCACCCACCCAAGCAGCGTCGTTTGAAAATTAAAAAGTTCAGATATCTATTGCAGCTAAAATTTAAATTCTATCTGCCAAATATATAATCATTAACGGTCTATAAGCTTGAAATATTATTTTAAAATTGCTGAAGATTATAAGATAATAAAATAATGTACCCTGGAAGTGGTGTTGAAAAGTGGTCTAAGATAAGCAAAGTAAATCTTAATGCAATAATAGAAATAACAATAAACCAAGGGTATGATGTTAAACAGTCTCCTTTAGGGAAGTAAAAAAAAAATACTTTAATTACATCCAAACACTCACGTCTATAACTTCCACACACTCACGTCTATAACTGTAATTAAAACATAAACTTATAGCGTCCAAGTAATGAAAAGGATGTATGATTATAATACCCATATATTTACAAGAGGATCAGACAGCAGGTGATAGCTCCTTGCCATGCCATGACAGGATACGGCTCATTATTGTCTTTCAAAAGAGTGTCGGGAACAGCTTCTTTAATTCCTTTTCAGCTTCCTCCTTGCTTGAAAATACATAAAATTGGCCATGAACTTCCACTTTCAGTTTGGCGGGACACAAGAGGCTGTATTTGATATTGGCTTTCCGTAACAGCTGTTTAATGTTGAAGAAGGCTGCCCGTTTTGCAGCAGTTAAAGGTGAGAAGTCAGGGAAAATACGGATGAGATTATTTTCAAATATAATCTCTTGCTTGTGTCTGAGAAGTGCCATCACATCAAGTTTACATCGTAGTTGCTCAAAGCAAACAATAAAAGACCTAGGTTTAAAGGTATTTGAACTGCATATACGATAAGCTGCTGCTATCTCGGTATCTGGTTTAAAGTCATCTCCAATTACTTTAGAGAGTAATTCTACTGCAAATTTCACTGGGTTTGTACTTTCTCGTTTCTCAGGTAGACCTTCAATTCTAATATTATTCCTTCTACATCCATCCTCCTGGGCTGCAAGTCTGTCTCTGTGTTTTTTGCATTCGGAATTCGCAGCTGTAGCTTTTTCATCGGCGTTAGATGTCAACTGTTCCGCTGTTTCAATTCGAGCCATGAATGCCTGCTTAACGTCATCCAGCTGATTGGTAACGTCATCCAGCTGACCAGCAAGTTTTTTCAGTTTGGATCTATTTTCTTCAATGTGTTCCTCTATTTTCCCCACTATACCTTTAAAGGTCGAATCAAAACAATTAAATAGACGCATATCCCAGTCTTTGTTATCCTTCTCAAGCCCCTTAAGCTCCTTCTTAAGCTCATTTATGGCTGTGGAGGTGGCAGTCACCAGTGCTGCGATCATCTCTTTCAGTTTGGACAGGTCGCTTCGGCTTTCATGCTCCATGGGTGGAATTGCCGCTCCTATTACAGCCGATGCTTCGGGCTCGCAAGGAGTACATGAGAGCACGTACTGTAGGGCCTTTTCTAGTTTCGATTGATCTTCTTCTGAAATCGGCGATCCATTGTGACCTGCATCACTTGCATCTTCGCTCCCATTTTCACTCTCGACTGGAGACGTTGCGGTGGAGCGAGGTCCTAGGAAGTCTGCGTGGATTAATAAAGTATCTATCTATCTATCTATCTATCTATCTATCTATCTATCTATCTATCTATCTATCTATCTATCTATCTATCATTCGTCTGCCAGTTCCAGGTCAGTCTCCGAGAGGCCGTACCTCGCACTTGGGCTTGATGTCTGTCTAGACTTTGATGTAGTTTTAAGTTTCTTTTCCGGTTCTTTCTGACCTCTCTTCTTGTTATTCATTTTTATATACTGTAGTGGAATCTCCTCGGGTCGGGTAAATATAGGATATCTCTAAATAATAAAAAATACGTGAGAAAATAAAGCCGCTGCTAACGGAGCTCCGCTTCAGACGTCCATCTCCTGTAACGGACGAGACCAATTAAGAGTCTTAATGGACCTGCCATTCCCACTTTCCAGAGAGTGTACGTGGATTATTAAAATGGCTAACAGGGTGTTGAGTTGTACAGTAAGCAGTATGGATGCAAATCAAGAGAGTATTTGTTGAAACTGCATAACACACTTACAGCATAAGGTTACATCTCCAGATTACAAAAAGGACAAAACAGTGTTACCTAAAGTCTAGTGATGAGATACTAAACTAATGCTAGGACTGTGTGGTGCCAGCTTTTTAACATTTCTCATCTTAAGGGATGGAGAGTTCATAATTATTGATTTGCTTTTTGTTAAAAAGATACAAAAATAAATCTAAGCCACATCAGTGAAATATGAACAGCATTAAATTTTAGAAGAGTAAATAAATTAAAATCTTAGATATGCATTTGGATTCATTTTGTGCTTTTATTAATTCATGTTTTTTAATTAAAGTAGTAGAACAGTTTATTTTACAAATACTGTACAGACACCCATTCAGTGTTAATGCATTGAGGATTAACAATTACTAAGCATGTCTAATCATTGGGAATTATTTTTGCACCACTTGTCTTTCTGAAATTTGTTATGTCTCACATTTACCTTGGTAGATGAAATTCTACCATATTAATACCATTTTGGAAAGACTTTCAGAAAGTGTACAATCAACATTTATGACAGTCCTTGAGGACAGAGGATTTATACTCAGACAGGAAGCATTTGTCATTTAACTTACCTATAATATAACCTTTTCCAGAGCTAATGTAAATTCTGTGGAAATGTCTGTGCATATTAAATGTAAGATTTACAGAAATATGCAATGATCTACTTAAGCTAATTACACACTAGGAGCATAGTTTAGGATATTAAAAATTCTATGCATTGTTTATCCATTTATCATTTACTTTCATTTCTATTAGTCTTGGAACAATAAAAAACAAATGTAAGGTTTTTGTTGATGTTTTGTAACTTTTTTAGAACATTACAACCGTATATGGAAAAAGAATTGTGCGTTTAATAGTGAAGTAACATTTGTAAAACAGGTTGTAATGTAGTAATTTGTTTATACATATCTTATTTACTGTTGGAAGAAAGTATTCAGCATAGTACAAAAAGAAATTAACCTTATTCAAGAGATTCTAAGTAACATTGAGACCGGTTTTACTTGGAGAATACAGTAATCAATTTCACAGTGTGAGTTTGCAATTTCATTTCATATGTTGGGTAAGCACCTTTAATTTGAAAAATAGTTTGGTAATGGAAATACAGTTTTCATGAAGTTTTATTGAAGTTCCCAGGTATTGAAAACAGTTTTCAGTTGTACACTATTATTAGGTATACTGTCTGATTTATATTTTAAAATATTGTTGCCTTGTGCCTATGGTTTTCATTTACAAAGCTACTGGTTCATTTCTCATATTAGGGTTTACTAAGTGATCCTTAGAACACCTCTCTAAATAGTACCTCATGTACAGCAATTGTTAATAATTTCTGAATCATGATGCCCCCTTTTTATATAGTTGATACCATTCCTTTAAAGTGTTCATGCTTTCTCTACTCTCGCTAGCCCTGCTGTTGAAAGCATTCTGTCTTTAAACAATTTTTCAAAATTGTAAATTCTCCTAAATTGTGCTATTTCATAGCATGAGAAAATATTAGTAAAATATATTACATAGTTATACATAACCAACTTTAATCAAATTATATTATTATACAATCTAAGAGGTAACAATTTGTAATAATGTAGAAGTGGTGGGGAGTTTGTAAATAGTATACGAATTAGGCTTGTAAAAAAGTAAAACAAATGGGCTGTAATATATTTTAATCAATCAAGTAACTAGACATAATCAAGGCACTAGACATAATCAAGATCAAAAGCAAATAACAATCAAAATGCACAAATCTTTAAAAAAACATATCCATCCATCCATCCATTATCCAACCCGCTGAATCCAAACAGGGTCACGGGGGTCCGCTGGAGCCAATCCCAGCCAACACAGGGCACAAGGCAGGGAACCAATCCCAGGCAGGGTGCCAACCCACCGCAGGACACACACAAACACACCCACACACCAAGCACACACTAGGGCCAATTTAGAATCGCCAATCCACCTAACCTGCATGTCTCTGGACTGTGGGAGGAAACCGGAGCGCCCGGAGGAAACCCACGCAGACACGGGGGAGAACATGCAAACTCCACGCAGGGAGGACCCGGGAATCGAACCCAGGTCCCCAGGTCTTCCAACTGCGAGGCAACAGCGCTACCCACTGCGCCACCGTGCCGCCCTAAAAAAACATATTCGGAAAGCAATTATAACTCAAAGACACAAACAGTAATAGTTAATAGTTAATATCTTAAAAATATCAGCTCCATAAATGTTGGCTGGCTGAATCAAAAAGCCAGTCACTGCACAGATGGCAATGATACCTATGGTAGTCTCACTGAAGCCAGAGGTACATACTTTATATATATAAAATCCTAAGCCTAAAAGTGCAACGATTTTATGTGACGTTTTTATATCATGTTTTTTGTCACACTTTAAATCTGGCTTATTTTAAAACCTACATATATATGTTTGGATTCATTCTTTTCAGAATTTATCGAACTTTAATGTGATGCTGTTAGATTTTCAGATTCTTATTCCGTTTTTAAATTATAAACTAAAAAATATCAAGAACTCACGTCCCACAAGACTAGAGTTTGTGCCAAGAGATTTAACCATGCCCGGGGCCGGAAATAAAAGACAAAGAGTAGGACATCTGCTGTACAGGCTTTTAAATGCTTGAAGCGCCGCTTGAGATGCAGATCATGCGGCACGGCAGCAGCAACAAGCCAGCAGCTGATCAAGCAAAGAGGAGGTAAAAAAAAAAAAAAACGTTTAAAGGGGGTTTCAGAGGAGTGACTGCGTCTCCTTGGGGTGCGTTCAGCCCCCCTCTTCACAAAACGAGCAGCAGAGACGTGGCTGGCGCATAGCGCGGGCCAGTAAGGTTGGGAATCGAAGCGAGCAGAAGGGAAAACCCTAGTATATATGTATATGTATATATATATATATATATATATATATATACTAGCAAAATACCCGCGCTTCGCAGTAGACAAGTAGTGTGTTAAAGAGGTTATGTAAACATATATATACATATACATATATACATATATATACATATCTACATATACACATATCTACATATACATATATATATATATATATATATATATACATATACACATCCACATATATATACATATATATATATATATATATACACATATCAACATATATATACACATACATATACACACATTCATAAACACACACATATACGTATATACATACATACATAGTGCGTTGTAACATGGGCTGTGATTGTTACATGAGAGGGAGACGACAAATCACAGCTTCCCGCTTTCTAATCGGGCCTGTGATTGGTGCTTTGACAGATGCCCAGATCCCACAGTATGTCCCCTTAGAAGAGGCGTTAGGCAAGTGTAATTGATTAGCGGTGCTGCAAGTTTAGCTTTACACCTGTTTTTAAGGCTTATTGACTGAAAGGGGTTTTCATGAAAAAACTTAGGGCTTTGCTACAGGATACACCCTCCACAAGTTAAGGAAGTAAAAATAAAGGTATATATTTCTGTTTTATCTAAAGCTTTTAAGTTTGTATGCGGGCAGTATGGTGGTGCAGTGAAAGGTGCCAGTTAGGAGACCCGGGTTCGCTTCCCTGCGTGGAGTTTGAATGTTCTCCCCGTGTCTGTCTGGGTTTCCTCCGGGTACTCCGGTTTCCTCCCACAGTCCAAAGACATGCAGGTTAGGTGCATTGGCGATTCTAAATTGTCCCTGGTGTGTGGGTGTGTGCACCCTGCGGTGGGCTGGCACCTTGACCGGGGTTTGTTTCCTGCCTTGTGCCCTGTGTTGTCAGGGATTGGCTCATGTATTTAGGATATAGCGGGTTGGATAATGGATGGATGGACATTTGTATGCATAGCCCCATTTGCCCGTTTTCGTTTTTTTTCATTCTTCAGTAATATTTCAGCAAACCCGGAGCTTGTCAGTTCAAATCCTGGTACTGACATCACTGTGTGACCCTGAGAAAGTCACTTCACCTGCCTGTGCTGCAAAAAACCAAAGTAATGTAACAAATTGTACCTTAGATGTTGCAAGTTGCTGGAATAAAGGCATAAATCAAATAGATAAATATGTATTATACACATAGGAACTATTCATTTATTTTCAGTTAAGTCATCTGCAGCAAACCTTTATAAATGAGGGTTTCTCATTTTTAGATAGTGCAAACTGTTTCTTCTTCATTGATATTTTCTCTTGGAGAGCTTTTTTCATTTCATTGAAAATTAAAGCAGCAGCTGCCAAAATATGTAGCTTTCTTATTAATTTTTCAACATTGTGTAAAATAACTATAAAGTAACATAAAATGTTTAAATACTCGTTATCCTTTTACACTAAAATGTTACTAAAGAGATACAAAAAAAGTAAAATGCATATGTTGTTTTTCTTTAAGGAGATTAAATATTACTGAAGAAAAAAAAAAAACCTAAAACAGCCAAATGGGGCTATGCATACGAACTTAAAAGGTTTAAATAAAACAGAAATATATACCTTTTATTTTTACTTCCTTAACTTGTGGAGGGTGTATCTTGTAGCAAAGCCCTAAGTTTTTTCATGAAAGCCCGTTTCAGTCAATAAGTCTTAAAAACAGGTGTAAAGATATTGACAATAAGCTATGCAAACCCACCAAGACATGCAATCGTTTAAATCAAGGCGCGAGTCGAAAAACACCATCCAATACTATTAGTTAACGATTAACACATTTCTATATGTATTGTAAGCATACAATACAACTGATAATATGTTGCGCTTATTTATCTGGTGTACTGACATTTTTGCGCGTTTAACGGCTGAAATCTAACGTGGTTTGTGCCCTTCAGAATGAAAACAGTTTGCATTTAACTTTTTAATTAAAAGCGAGCTTTTAAGTCTGAGAAATCACTCCGTAAATGCACACGTTTAATTCTTTATCACTTCAAACAACTGAACTATCCAGAACATTTCAGGCATACATCCAGCATTCAAACTATGTATAAAAAGCACAACTGTTAAAGGAATTCAGCATTTCTTAATTGAAAATGTTCGTTTAATCCTCAACATGTCTCAATGAGTCGTTCTGGTGGTTTTACTTGACGTTTTGATCTTCTGGTTAATTGTGTTTGCAGTTGAGATGTTCTTTCCTGATTTATACTTGTTTTCTCGTTAATATTTGTTTCGCTGGTGTTAGTGTTCTGATTAGAGATTATTGTTCCTTTGATGTCTTGACGGTTTCTTCTTAGAACAGCTCCTATTACGCAATTCCGTCACATACTGGTCTATTGTTTCTCCGCTTTTCTGGAAACATGTAAAAAAACTTGTGCCGCTCAAACATCACATTGCGCTTTGGGTTGCAATACGTTTCGAATTTTTCAACTATTTTGTTCAATTTCATATTGTCTCCATCTTCTTCAAACTGAAAATTGTTATACACCTCTAGCGCCTTTTCGCCAATTACATGTAGAAGCATAGACACTTTCATTTTTTCACTTTTCCTATCTGCTTCAATCGCAGCAAGATACAACTCGAATCTCTGTTTAAATCTTTTCCAATTTTCAGCTACATTTCCCTTTAACTGGAGATTTGGTGGGGGCTGTAATCCTAACATATTTTTTTTTCTCTTTTGCTAGAACGTCATAGCGCTTTCTGATCACGTTTTTGGGTTACTCACAGACATGCGACTCGTTCAAAAGCTGAACCTCTTTTTCAGATTCCTCTTCCAATCCGCCACTTCTGACGCCATGTAGTGATCTTGTTAGGTTCGTAGTATAATCAATACACAGGATTGAAAGATATAATAACTTTTTAATAGACAGACTTTAGAGACATTTACTGTACAAGTTACTAATCGTTCTTTAGTTCACACCCATTCTCCTACTTGCATCGGCATTCACAGGCATTACTAATCATTCTGTAAGTATCCCTTAATAGACCTTACTAATCAACTATCATTACAAAATCCAACGTGGTTTGTGCCCTTCAGAATGAAAACAGTTAGCATTTACCTTTTTAATAAAAGGCGAGCTTTTAAGCCTGAGAAATCACCCCGTAAATACTCACATTTAATTGCACATGTGTTAATATGTATGCTTACACGGTATTAAAAGACACTCAAAAATTAACGTCATTTACCTTTGTTCCCACGTTTGAGAAAAGGCGAGCTTTTAAGCCTGAGAAATCGCCCCGTAAATGCACACGTTTAATTGCACATGTGTTAATATGTATGCTTACACAGTATTAAAAGACACTCAAAAATTAACGTCATTTACCTTCGTTCCCACATTTGACTCGTGCTGTAAATCTCTTCCTTGTTTTTAGTTCAAGTAATTACGTAGGAGGCGTGATGACGCGATACGTGACTCCGCCTCCTCCATTACAGTATATGGACAAAAAACAGGTTCCAGTTATGACCATTACACATAGAATTTCGAAATGAAACCTGCCTAATTTTTGTAAGTAAGCTGTAAGGAATGAGCCTGCCAAATTTCAGCCTTCTACCTACACGGGAAGTTGGAGAATTAGTGATGAGTCAGTCAGTGAGGGCTTTGCCTTTTATTAGTATAGATATAACTTGTGTATATATATATATATATATATATGTCTAGAGACACTCATGAGTGAATTTGGCTTAAAACTGGGTGGGAGCTCATTGATTGTCACATTTCTAAACCAATCCAATATATTCTGAAAGAGGTGGTAATTTTGAACTGGAAAGAGCAGTTGTGCTCTCATTAACCTGGTTTAACAGAAAGAAAGCTTCTGTTTATGATGAACTGTCAATAGTTGAAACGTCTTCTAAAAAAACTTTATTAGACATATAAATGTGTGTTGCGTGTGCAGCGAGCACATAGCACATTTTAAAAATAAACATAACCTCTTGCAAGGAAAAAATCTTTCTGTATCATCAGATTATATAGTGGCATTCACTGGCATTAATGTACTAGCGATAAACATGAACAGTATGTTGTCACAAAAGCTGTGTGTGCACTCTGTTGTTCAGTGTTACAACAGTAGGGTAGGAGTCAATGTAAGTTTGAAAGAACTGGCAGCTATATTCATGAAAATATGAACAGGAAAATATGCATTTGAAGTAAATGATGTGTCACACCAAATCAACAGGACTGTCGTTTATTAGAGCTGATAATGAAAAGCCACAGGAGTTGCAGATTTCGGTCCTCAAAACGCATGAATCAACAAATCTGCCTAATGACACCAGTAAAACATAGACAAGACGGCAAAGCACCCACTTTCTGAGTGCATGTGTAAGAGAGTGACCCATGGCATTAGACTTGAACAACATATGAATAACAATTTGAGTTACCATTTTACTAAACAAGGCATTACAAAATGCCCAATTCCTTAAATATATCATACACAAATGTGTTGCATTTTGTATTGGCTTTTGTTTTAATTCTCTGCTTAAGAAGAATTTGTTTCTTTCTTAAATGTATGAATTGCTAAGCTATTTGTCTTTTCTGTGGCATCTAACAGACTTCTGAGCTCTTTTGTTTGAATTTACTCCTGGATATACAGTATCTAAAATGAAGTAATAATTAATAATCTATTTAAAATTACTTTAGGATTTGCTTTAGTACAACTATTACTATGACATTTATAAATTTATTTATTTAATTTATATTAAAACAGTTTTGCCTTTTTTAATATAATATGGGTATTTATTTGGATATGGTACTTAATCCTAGGTAATTAAATGTCCGCCATACTTCATCTTCTGTGTGTGTTACAACAGAACAGCTGATAAATTAAAAGTTACATTTGATTAGGAGTTTGACTGCAAATAAATGACAATAATCAAATATTATGATAGTTTTTTAACTATGATATGAGTAACAAAATGCACATTCCTTTCATAACTAGCAATGAACCATTGCAATTTATTTAGTTATTGGATGCAGAATTTCCAGATTTGTAGCAGGTTACAACCTACTGGAACACAGTAAACAGCATCTGTTCAACACATTAAGAAATTTTATGGATACAGACTGAAGTAAGAGACTTTCACACACACACACAAAGTTACCTGTGTTGCTTATCTTTGGAGTTGAGAAGATGAAAACAATGTCACTCCATGCAGCAGCTTACTGAAAAATAAATTTGCTGTCAGTCAAGTTGATATGCACATATTTAAGATAGAAGGGTTGTTGACCCCAATGAAGAAAAGGTGTTAAAATCCATTCAACTGTTGCTAAGGAAACCTTCCCCTTTGTGTGACTGCATGCTATCAAAAACTATTATATTTTTGTTTTTATACTTCTTTGTCAAGAATTCAACAATAGGTATTTTTGCTGTGCTTCATATAATGTCTAATTTTCTGTAATACTGCACCTATTAAAAATTTGATTTGATAACGGGAAGAGCTACCAGAAAACTCAAACCCTTGCTGTATAATAACATGATTTTACGTTACATTTACGTTTATATTGTATATTTCACCCACTGTGATCATCAGTGTGTACGTTTTACTACAGATATACTGATTTCATTTTCTTAAACAGTTTCATAATATGTAAAATTCCAGTATAGAATATTTAAAATGCAAATTCATTTGCAATGAGGAGTACATATTGCTGTTTGCTCTGTGTGCTATCTTTCAATCACTGTGAAACCAATTAAACCATCTTGTAATTATTACCATGCAGATATCCTAAAGTATTCAGAACAGTGCATACTAACAAGTTTGCTACTGCGGTAATTATTTACTTCTTCATTATCCTTTACTTTCAAGTTAACAGATTTTTTTAGATAGAATAGATTTATTTTATACATATAAACATTTTGTGAATATTCAACTTTGTGAAAAATATAACTATGGGAATTGTTATATACATTTTGACACTGAATCTTTTGTTTTATTTCTTTATTTGCAAGTTACTCTTGATATATCTTAACAAAGTAAAAAATATTACAATATACTTTTAAAAATAGGAAATATTCTAAATATATGCAAAAAAATATGGTACATACAGAAATCTGGGGGATCTTGACAGCTTGACAATTTTAACACTAGAATCCCTGAAGCCTACAAAAAGAGTCATAATGCAGGGCCACCTAAAATTCCTTGGCACCTCTCCTCATCAGCGTCTTTGTTTTGCAGATGTGTCAGTCAGCACAAGCAGCCTGCTATCCGCACCCCCACAGACGCAGCTGAAGTTCTCCCAGCTGAAGTCTGCTATCTGGGAGTGTGAGGTGCCCTTTAATTGTATAGGGTAAAATAATATATCGTTATTTGGAATACATACATTTCATGTGTGTTCCATGTCTACAACTATCTGTGTAAATGTAGGATAACAGGAAATGCAATGCAAGACATGCTGAACACATAACTAAAATAGAAACTTTTTTCATGTTATAAACATAAAATGCTGACGTGAAGTGTATAATGTGTAAAGACTGAAATCCAACTATCAAATAAACACTTTCACAAAACGTTTAACAAAACAAGTGTGTGTTTATTCAAGAATATAACCAAAGAAAAAGAAATTATTCAATTAACATGTTGCTGTCAAAACCAAAGCCCAAATATCAATTGCATGGTTGGTTTAGAGGTAAGAATGGCTGCTTCTAAATCAAGAGGGTGCGGATTCAATCCCAGGTCGTCCCTGCATTTACTGTTATAAGTAGTAATCTGCTGTTATTATTACTATATAATAAAAACATAGATTTGATTTGAGCCTGTAACACCCAGATAAACAGATTTGGACTGCGAGAACTTCAGCTGCGTTGTTGGGGAATGGGATAGCAGGCTGCTTGCTGCTTGTGCTGATTGACACATTTGCAAAACAATGACACTGCTGACAAGGTGTGAAGGAATTTAAGGTGGCCCGGCATTACGACTTTTTTCATAGGCTTCAGGGAGTGTAGTGTTTAAAGCAAAGTACCAAAGGAGCTTTATACACCATACAAACTCTATAAAATCACAGATACCTTTCTATGGCAAAAAATTACTCATGGTTTAACAAACACTATATAACATAAAGAACTTTTAAAGATAGTTGACCAAATTAATAGAGCATATGGGAGGGTAGTTGCAGTACCATACCAATATATACAGAACAATTTTAATATCATTACTTTCTCCAAAAAATGTACAGCAACATTACAAAGCGCTGTTGCAGTAGCTATATAACCCTATACCATTTATTTTAATAATCACTTGATATTATAATACTAATACAGTTTCAACCTAAAACCTACTTTGATATTGTCATGATTAATCACCCTACTCAAATTTTGGAAGCTACATTAAGTACAGTAAAACTATAATAACTTAAAACTGGGTAAAGCAAACATCACTCAGTACATTTCACACGCTCCTTTTTTCACATGCCGAAACATAAACCAAATTTCCTTTGTAAAGGTAAGCTTAAACCATCACGATAACTAATTCTACTCAAAATACAGAGATTACAATGTTACCCCTGTTACATCTGAACGTGTAAAATACCTCTGTTTATCAAGCAATAAGCATACTCTAGCTGTTTCGTATACCTGCATATCTTTTATTATCGCCAAACCTGCTTTCATTAATCTATTAAGACAGAGCTGATACTCTGCATTTTAAAGAGTAAAATTTGACATTACTATGCACATGGTGAAATCCCATCAGCTTCTTATGCATACAAAATCCACACATTTATTTTTCTATCAATAAATCTGTTTTCATTAATTTATTAAAATAGAACTGATGTTTTGCATTTTAAAATATAACAATTCTGAATGCAATGCAAACTGGGTACTATTTAAATAAAGCAATTTGTGAGGTGTAAAAAGGTGAGCAAATGCAGAATACAACCAATGATGGAAGTGCTGCTGCTACTATTTTTAGAGGTTTTTATATGTTTAAAAGACACATGTCCTTTACAATTTTAATGGAGTAATAAAATCAGATCTCACAATACAGAAAGATATGCATCAAAGGAAGACATTACATTTTTGAGTTCAATTAAATGATTATTCTTTCTAATTGTGTTTTCCTTATTCAATTTGTTTTTGATTTCCATTAGCAGTTTTTTTTTTTTTTTGCAAACCTTCCATATAGGCATGTTGTGTGGTTTTAGATGGATGTGCTTTTCTGTGTGTGTTTCTCTCTCTCTTTCTTTACTCTACTCCTTTCTATACATTTAAAGGATAAGTTGTTCTAGTGTTCATTGCAGTGCCCTTGAAGAAGCTTTAAAGAGAAGATGCTATTCAGGGGATGTGGCTGCAGCATTGGTTATGTTTTAGTAATATACAGTACTAGCCAACCCGTGGTGTAGCATACACCGCATAATTATGTATTGATGGGTGAACACTTCCTGAAAGACACAGTTGTCCAAATGGGGTTGGTTTTGAGGATACGACTGTAGGTGAATGAAAAGATGTTACTCTGGAGAGGGCAACATACAATACAGCGTTTTACATGCTGCATACAGTGATTCACATCGAAGCATAGACACTGCTAAGACCATGGGATACCCCTCGCAAACTGTTTTACACGCTGCATACAGCGGTTCACATCCGCGACAAATATGATTCTTCTTAGATGGTGCTGTCGCGTCCACCCTTGCTCTCGAAGCATACACACTGCCTGGTCATGTGCCCGCTCACATGAGCAACTAACAGAGACCTGCCCACCAACTCTAAGACCATGGGATACCCCTCGCAAACTGTTTTACACGCTGCATACAGCAATTCACATCCGCGACAAACAAACAGTTTTACACGCCGCATACAGCGATTCACATCCGCGACAAACATGCCTCTTCTTAGATGGTCCTGCCGCGCCCACCCTCGTTCTTGAAGCATACATACCGCCTGGTCATGTGCCCGCTCGCAAGAGGAACTCACGGAGACCCGCCCCTCAACTCTAAGACCATGGCGTGTAAAACAGTTTGCGATGGTGGACACGGTCGTGCGTCATAACCGACAAGAATGCAGTGGAACCTCGGTTCATGACCATTATTCGTTCCAAAACTCTGGTCGTAAACCAATTTGGTCGTGAACCAAAGCAATTTCTCCCATAGAATTGTATGGAAATACAATTAATCCGTTCCAGACCATACGAACTGTATGTAAATATATATTTTTGTAAGTTTTTAAGCACAAATATAGTTAATTAAACCATAGAATGCACTGCGTAATAGTAAACTAAATGTAAAAACATGGGCGGCACGGTGGCGCAGTGGGTAGCGCTGCTGCCTCGCAGTTGGGAGACCTGGGGACCTGTGTTCGCTTCCCGGGTCCTCCCTGCATGGAGTTTGCATGTTCTCCAGGTACTCCGGTTTCCTCCCACAGTCCAAAGACATGCAGGTTAGGTGGATTGGTGATTCTAAATTGGCCCTAGTGTGTGCTTGGTGTGTGGGTGTGTTTGTGTGTGTCCTGCAGTGGGTTGGCTGGGATTGGCTCCAGCAGACCCCCGTGACCCTGTGTTCGGATTCAGCGGGTTGGAAAATGGATGGATGGATGTAAAAACATTGAATAACACTGAGAAAACCTTGAACAACAGAGAAAACTAACACTGCAATAGTTTGCGCTATAGCAACAAAAAATGAACATTTGAAAAAATCTGTAATTTAATAAACCACCAAGAAAAGAAACATTTAAAAAATGCACACTACGAATCGATCGCTGTAAACAGAAGTGAAAACAAAATCAAGCCCAGTGCAATTTTTAACTGCCTTCCTACCTTATGAGTCCAGCCCTCTCTCTCTCACGCGCTGCCTGTGTGTGTGCGCGGCTCTCTCTCTCTGGCCCTGCCTGTGTGTGTGCGCGGCTCTCTCTCTCTGGGCCTGCCTGTGTGTGTGCGCGGCTCCCTCTCTGGTGCTGCCTGTGTGTGTGCGTGGCTCTCTCTCTGGCACTGCCTGTGTGTGTGTGCGGCTCTCTCTCTCTGGCGCTGCCTGTGTGTGTGCGCGGCTCTCTCTCTCGCTGCCTCTGTGTGTGTGCGCATCTGTCTCTCTCTGGCGCTGCCTGTGTGTGTGCGCGGCTCTCTCTCTTGTGCTGCCTCTGTGTGTGTGTGTCGCACAGGAAATGCACAGGGAGAGACTGAACCTCGCAAGAGCAACTAACAGAGACCCGCCCACCAACTGTAAGACCATGGGATACCCCTCGCAAACTGTTCTACACGCCGCATACAGCAATTCACATCCACGACAAACATACTTCTTCAGAGGTGCATGTGGAGTGTAGCAGAGACGAACGTGAATGACGCCCCGCTCTGTGAGTTGCTGTGTCCGAGTTGGTGGGCGTGGCTCTGCGAGTTGTCGTCGTATCCAATGGTCTTACAGTTGGTGGGCGTGGCTATCTTGCGTGCTTTCCATGGGTATCTACTTGTCGGCGGCTTAGTGAATTATATATATATATAGATAAGGAAAGCCACAAAACCCATGAGGTCAAATGAAGAGTGTACCTTCTCCAAAATTAAAGGTAGCTAGGTTTGGTGCCTAACCCAGGTTCCTGTAGTTGTGCCGTGGAAATACTGCCAATTGTGTTTCCAGCTGTATAAAGAAATAAATACATAGATAAATGAATAAATAGAGGCCAATGAAGTTTGCCACTTCCTTTTTTGAACACTGAGAAATGTAAATGTAGTTTTTGACAAGTTGTTTGTTGCTTGGGATGAAACAAAAACAATGCAAAATGTAAATCATATGAATTAGTTTATAAAACTCCACAGTGGTTAAATAAGGCAATAAAAAAGAAACTGCAAAGGAAAAAAACAACAAGACATATAAGACTAATAACTACAGTGCTAACAGTAGGGCACATGTGGGCGTGAGAGTGAACATTAAAAGTAATATAGAAAAGCTAAAAGGCAGTGAGAGAGAAATATTGCAGAAAAGGTGAAAGATGACCCAAAGATATTCTTTCAGTTTTTTAGAAGTAAAAGAACTGGCAAGGAAGACACAAAATGAAACATGAATGTAAAAGGAAAATATTAAGGGATAATTAAAAATACTGCATACACAGTGAAATAGTAATCTTAACCTGAGTTTCTTGGGTGTTCACATGTGAAGAAGTAGATAACTCAGCAGCAATTACAGATACTATCTTTTAGGTACTTAACGATATGAATATTATAGAGAGAGAAGTACCGCTTAGATTAAATAGGCTAAAATCTAACAAATAACCGGGACCACATAATATTTATGGTATAGTGCTTAAAGTGGTTAGTGAGTGCATATATAATCCTTTGACACACATTTATCAAAAGTCACTGTGCATTAGGGAATTAACGTAGGGTTATAAAACAGCAAACATTATCCATTTACATAACAAGGATGATGGAGGAAAACCAAGTAACCATAGGCTATTAAGCTTAACATGCATCTTGGGCAAATTAATGGAAGGAATTATCAGGTAAAAGATTGAGCATCAAATGTCAAGAATAGGAGTGCTACTGAACAGTCAACATGGATTCAAACAGGGGAGTGTGTTTTACTAATATGCTTGAAGTCTATGAGGAAGCAAAATAAAAACATATGATGAGAGAGGTGCATATGACATTATATACCTTGATTATCAGAAGCCATTTGGTAAGGTCACACATTAGAGGTTTTGCGTCAAACTGAAAAAATTGAAATATCTGGTTGCAAAATTGTCTTGAATACAAGAAGAAAAGGATTATGGTGTGAGGAACCTTATCAGAATAAGGTGATGTTAAAAGTTGTTTCCCTCAGGGGACAGAGCTATATAAAATAATCTCGATGGGAATATAAATTGCAAGTAGTTAAAATTTGCAGATTATACCAAAATAGGTGGGATGGCAGATAATATTTAATCGGTTAAATTATTACAGAGTGAATTAGAGGGACTACTGTAGAGGCTTGGGCAGATATGTGGCAGCAATTTAATGAAAATAAAGTAATGAAAGTTCAAATGTTAGACTTAAATGCACAATGGGAAGCCTAAAACTTGAAATTACCCTTTATGAGACATGCATAGAGGTCATAGTGGACTTAACACTATATATATTCAGGCATTATACAGAAGCCATTAAGAAGCCTAACAGAATACAGGTAAAATTCCGTTATAACGAAATCCCAGGGACCTAAAAAATATTTTGATGTAACGAATATTTTGTTGTAATGAGATTCTGTATTTGTTACTATAGTGCTTTCTTTAACTTGTGTCCAGGCATTTGCAATCATTTCAATAGCTTCTTTTGCGTTACTTTTAATCTCCTCCTACCTACAAGTTATGCTGACGAGAATTTTTCTCAGCATTTCCTTGCCATAATACACTTTCAGGGTACGACTGATGCCCAAATCCAATGGCTGTAGCGCTGCCGTGCAATTGGGTGGGAGGTATTCTAAGTGAACATTATCTGAATGTGGAAGCAGCACAGTTATCAGTCAGGAGCCGAATCATTATTTCTTCTTCATATTGTGTGGTTTCTGAACTCTTTTGAGACCGCTCACTCCCCACCCAATGGGAATGACACGCTGAAGTGTGTCCTGAGGCGCGATTGCAGCGTCTGTGGAAGATTGTTTGTCTGTTGCTGGGGCAGGGCAATAGGAGGCTCACATTGCTTCAGTGAAGCGCCATAAAAGCAAATCATAAAAGATCAGGGTTGCGCTATAAGTTCTTGTCTTGCACCCCAAAACATGAGGCTTAGTCTCAGTACTTTAGCAAAACTAGCTTTATTCAGCGTAAAACAGGAACGGCATAGTTATTTATTGTAGTGTGATCTGCCACTCTGCTATACACAGACATAGCAGTCAGGCAGGATCGTGGCCAGGTCAGTGATCAAGTAATCCTGTTACAGTATCTGCATTTACAATTTACGTGCTCCTAACCTTGCATCACCCATCGAGACTTTTTCTATTTACTTTGGCGGAGACACACAGCATATCTTTGAGCCTGCTGTTGCCCCATACAGATGCGGAGATCGCACTTCAGGACGCTCTTCGGCTTGCTGTCAAGTTGGGGGAGGTCCCAAGAGAGTTTACAAACCTCACATTTTCTTGATCGAGTGCTGCATTAATAGGAATGTTTCTTGAACAAGCATCACTGAACCACATAAAAATGGCTTTTTCGACATCTTCAAATGCAGCAGTTCACATATGTTTGCAACCCGAGATTTTTCTACTTTTTTTGCTCTGTCTTTTAAGAAAGTTGACAGTGTCAATGGCGAAATTCAGAATTCACTGACAATGTCTTTTTTCTTTTTGCAGCAATCGAGAGCTGCAAAAAATTAAGGTTTTTTTTTTTCTAATATGAACTGTTATAGTTTTTCCGTGTCTGCTGTTTCTATAGGAGGGTGACAATGGGTTAAATTCCAATGGATGTTTTTCCAATGTTGACGAACAATAAGCAAAAGGTATCACTGAAAACCACTGAAAACAAAAACAGCAAAAAAAAAAAAACAAAAAACAAACGGTACGAGGAAAATTTGAAGAAAGCAAAAAAAATTACAATGTTTCTGTTTGGGGATCATTGTGCACAACTGAGCTGCGGCCACAGAACTACTGTAACTGCTCTGTGGATGATTCATTCAGGCATTTCAAGGTCTTTTGTGCACTTCATCATAATGAAAGTATCTGCTGAATGTACTTCGTAGTAACGAGATTTCTATAGACTCATGTCATATGGGGAAGCTGTCGGGACCATAAAAATACTTCATTGTAATGAAAATTTCGTTGTAAAGATATTTGTTATAATGAAATTTTACCTGTATTAAATTTTATAGCATGATAAGTAAAAGACAAGTAAATGGAGGTTATGCTTAAGCTTTATAACACAGATGTGAGGTCTCAAATGAAGTACTGCATTGAGTTTTGGTTTCCGTGCTACAAAAAAAGACATAACGGTGCTAGAAAAAGTCCAGAAAGGAATAACTAGGCTGATTCCATGACTGAGTAGTATGAGCTATGGGTAAAGATAAAAGATATCACTTTAGATTAGGTGTCCTTAATTACTCTGTGCTTACCCTGTAATTACCTGTATAATTGCAGAATAACGTAGTGTTATTTTATTACCTTGTACATACTGAGTAGTACAGTGTAACACTATAATTAAATACTCAATTGTAACTGATACCAGATAAAGTAGCTGAAGCTTTCAGATTAAGCAAATGGAGATTAAGAGTTAACATAATTAAAGATTTTAAAATCTTCAATGGAATTAGTATAGTGGATCAGGGATTTTACTTTAAAATGAGTTGAACAAGGACCACTGAGAGTTGGAAACTTATTAAAGGATAAATTTTGCACCAATATTGGAATTTTATTTTTCATACAGAGAATCACAGATACATGGAATAACTTAGCAAGTAGTGTGGCAGAGAGTAGGACTATAGGGCTATTCAAACTCTACTTGTGATTCTGGTAAAATTAAGTTCATAGGATCAGCATGCTTTGCTGGGATGAATACGTGTTAGATTTGAATGACATCTGCCTATAAATTGACCTTTAATGAGTGAGCATGCCATGTAATGGACTGGGACATACTGAACTTGGATGAGCCATCTGCTTCATTACATTTCTTAATTTGTAAAAATACAAACAAGTATGTTGGCTGTTAGCAGGGAGGGAGGTGAAGGTAAATTGATAATCAGATGCCAGGACAAAAAAAATAATAGCCGAAGTTAAAGCCAAAATCAAAATATTCAAACCAAAGTTGTAAATGCAATGCTAAAAAAATGTTTCCTTTAATAACCTGGGATTTTTTTCATTTTCTCCCAAAGCTAGGATAGCAAATGTTGCATGCCACCGTGTTAAATAGCCATGGTGTGGTAACGCCATAAGACACACCTATAAGACCTGGCATCTGACGTTGCTGTCAAAAAAGCCACATCCATGAAAAAAAAACACACACAAAATGGTTTGTCCATAATTCAGACAATATTTAAAACTAAGTGAAGAATGTCATAAATATAGTGCTACATCATAGAAATAATAAGAATTCTAATCCCCACATGCACAATTTCGTTTGTGACAAACTAAACTTGCTTTGACATATCTTTCTCAATCCCAAGACGATTGGAGCACTACAAGATAAATTCTTTGCATGCATGTACATACATGTCACTTGTAGCAGCTTATTCAATTACCACCTTATCCTACTAGAAGCAGAGTATGTTCATACAATAGCTAGCATAAAATTGGCTTTTTTGTTAAAAATAAAAACAATGACTTATTTTTGTGATGGAGAGGATCAGTTTAGATTCAGTATTATTTACTTATCACTGTCTTGGACTTATGGTTTGCTGTTGATATATACTGTAGTGATGAGTGAACACTGCAGTCGTGAGTTTAGCAAAATCAAAGAAATGTTCGAGAACCGCAAAATGCATTGAAGTCAATAAGGAAGGAGGAACTGAACTAGTTTCGATTGTATTGAAATGTTGTAATGGTGTTTTTTGTGACCCAGAGGGCTAGTAAACTGCTTGCCATCTATAACTAGGGAATCCATTCCCAGGCTCCCGATTACCGGGAGCCCAGGATTCCCAGATATTTTTCATTCCTGCATTCCCAGAAATTAAACTGCTGTAATTCCCAGGAAAACGGGAATGGCCAAGCTCGCATATATAGCGTGTAAAAGTGTAAAAATCGATCAAGAAATAACAGAGTTATAGCTGAAAACAATTAAGTGGCACAGTTTTTTGGCCCACGGTGTAGTGTGTTGCTCATTAATTCATTCAACAACAGACCAGCAGCAGTCAGTCTCCCGGCTCCCACTAAGACTGAGCACAGTGGACTGGGAGGTGTCTGCACTCTGCAGCTCACGAATGCCAGGATGGTGCAGAGTTCATTGACGTCTGTGCTGTTGACATCTTTGAACAGGAACTTGAAATTGCAATGTGTCAGTCTGTTCCATCCACATTATCTGTGCCAAGAAACTTGCCATCACAGAATGATGAAAATAAACTGGATGCATCAGTAAAAGCTGAAATGGCGGTGTTCCAAAGCAATGGCAAGCGCGGGCGTTGTTTAGAACAAGTGTATCAGTATCTGATGACTGTGCCGCCTACTTCAGTGGAGGCAGAGCGTGCTTTCTCAGCAGCTGGCATACTCTGCACGAAGGTGCACTCTCGCCTGGACAACAGCACGCTGACGACCGCACGCTGGACACGTTGTGCTTTCTATGCTCTTATTACTGCAACTAAAGATACATGTATTTATATGACAGCATGAACTTCTTGTAGATAAGATTAGTCTTTTATTTGTGCCAACATATTGCAGTAGTTTTATTAAAAATAAGTGTCAGTTGTTCTAAGACCGTTCACATGTGAGATGCCCATGCACTGTGTCATCCCCGGAAGCCCGGGAATGACATGCGGGATTCCTGAATTCCCAGGAATGGATTCCCTAGTGCTAACCACTGTGCCACTGTGTCTCAAATAAACAAATGACAGAGATAGATGAATAATCACAAAGTGCAGCAAATAGCCACAAACTAGTAATAAGTAAATATATATTATTACGCTAACAGAGTTCCAGTTTTGTAACACAGATTGGCTGTGCAATGAATTGGTGGCATGGGACTGGCTTATTCCATTGGTTGAAGTTGTGGGTGGAGTGGTGCCTCTGAGGCTAAGGAGCTGTGCTGATAACTGGTAGGTTTCTGGTTCAAACCCCCGTTTCTGCCAAAGTAGATCATACCCTGCTAAGCCCTTGAGCAAGGCCCTTAAACTGCAATTGCTCTAGGGGTGCTGTATAATGGCTGACCCTCTCCCCTCTCACAAGGGGTATGTGAAAACTAACATATTCCTAATACAAGAAATTGTATAAGGTGAAATAACAAAAAAAAGTACAGCTGTAATGTCTTTTTTTGTTTCCGTCTTCTATCAAGAAGTTAAGCATTTTAAATAGTAAAAAATCTTTTATTATAATTATTTGTCTTTTCATTATAATTATTATTTCACAGGGTCTCATACTGACTGAAGGGTAGGAGGAGGAGGATGAATCCTTTAAGTCTTGTGGTTAATGGTTAATTGTCCATGCAAATTAGCTACGTGGTGCTGCAGTGCCAACACACAGGGATCAGTGTTAGATATCCGTGGAACTATTCATAATATTTTCTTTTTTTTTTTTTTTTTTAACACATATGGTTGCAAATCTAACTGGATTGGGTTATGACATCATGCACGCATCCATGAAGCAGATAAGGCAGTGATCTTACAGTAAGTGTCTGTGAAAGTTCTGTACATGGCTGCTACAGCTCTGTAAAGTCACACTTACCTTGCAAATCATCATGCCCGCATGGCATATTCCCAGGACAATATTCAAGGAACAAGGCCTCCAGTGACCACAGCATATTCTCTGCAAAAAAACACATTGGAAATTTCACCAAACAATGCTACTGACCAGCATCAAGGACAGAGTTATAAAGGAATTCATACTTTTTGACAGTGTGGACATTTTACATTGTTCTATATATTAAATATTTTTTGGCTTTGTTACTAGATTCAAACACATTTTAAAAAATAAAAACCTGTATACCTAATGCATTTAAAAAATGTTATGCAGGATGGGAAAGAGAAAGACACTGAGGCCATTATGCTTAAAGAAGGACAGAGTGGAGCAGTAAAAGCAACTGATAACTTCAGTTACAAAGTTGGACTGAGTGGACGTTTGTTGTTTTAAAGGTGATGGACATGGGGAGCAGCCTAATTTTATCCATCCATCCATCCTCTTCCGCTTATCTGAAGTCGGGTCGCGGGGGCAGCAGCTTGAGCAGAGATGCCCGGACTTCCCTCTCCCCGGCCACTTCTTCTAGCTCTTCTGGGAGAATCACAAGGCGTTCCCAGGCCAGCCGGGAGACATTGTCCCTCCAGCGTGTCCTGGGTCTTCCCCGGGGGCTCCTCCAGATTGGACGCGCCCGGAACACTTTACCAGGGAGGCGTCCAGGAGGCATCCTGATCAGATGCCCGAGCCACCTCATCTGACTCCTCTCGGTGCGGAGGAGCAGCGGCTCTACTCTGAGCCCCTCCCGGATGACAGCTTCTCACCCTATCTTTAAGGGAGAGCCCAGACACCCTGCGGAGGAAACTCATTTCAGCCACTTGTATTCGCGATCTCGTTCTTTCGGTCACTACCCATAGCTCATGACCATAGGTGAGGGTTGGAACATAGATCGACTGGTAAATTGAGAGCTTTGCCTTACTGCTCAGCTCCTTTTTCACCACGACAGACCGATGCAGAGCCCACATCACTGCAGATGCCACACCAATCGGCCTGTTGATCTCACGCTCCATTCTTCCCTCACTCATGAACAAGACCCCGAGATACTTGAACTCCTCCACTTGAGGCAGGATCTCGCTACCAACCCTGAGAGGGCACTCAACCTTTTCAGACTGAGGACCATGGTCTCAGATTTGGAGGTGCTGATTCCCATCCCAGCCGCTTCACACTCAGCTGCGAACCGATCCAGAGAGAGCTGAAGATCACGGCCTAATGAAGCAAACAGGACAACATCATCTGCAAAAAGCAGTGACCCAATCCTGAGTCCACCAAACCGGACCCCCTCAACACCCTGGCTGCGCCTAGAAATTCTGTCCATAAAAGCTATGAACAGAATCGGTGACAAAGGGCAGCCCTGGCGGAGTCCAACTCTCACTGAAAACGGGTTCGACTTACTGCCGGCAATACGGACCAAGCTCTGACACCGGTTGTACAGGGACCGGACCACCCTTGTCAGGGGTCCGGTACTCCATACTCCCGGAGCACCCCTCACAGGATTCCCCGAGGAACACGGTCGAACGCCTTTTCCAAGTCCACAAAACGCATGTAGACTGGTTGGGCGAACTCCCATGCACCCTCCAGGACTCTGCTAAGGGTGGTCCACTGTTCTGCAACCAGGACGAAAACCACACTGTACCTCCTGAATCCGAGGTTCGACTATCCGATGGACCCTCCTCTCCAGGACCCCCGCATAGACTTTTCCAGGGAGGCTGAGGAGTGTGATGCCTCTGTAGTTGGAACACACCCTCCGGTCCCCCTTCTTAAAGTGGGGGACCACCACCCCGGTCTGCCAATCCAGAGGCACTGTCCCTGATGTCCATGCGATGTTGCAGAGACGTGTCAACCAATACAGCCCTACAACATCCAGAGCCTTCAGGAACTCCGGGCGTATCTCATCCACCCCCGGGGCCCTGCCACCAAGGAGTTTTTTGACCACCTCGGTGACCTCAGTCCCAGAGATGGGGGAGCCCACCTCTGAGTCCCCAGGCTCTGCTTCCTCATTGGAAGGCATGTTAGTGGGATTGAGGAGGTCTTCGAAGTACTCCCCCCACCGACCCACAATGTCCCGAGTCGAGGTCAGCAGCGCACCATCCCCACCAGTGTTGACAGCACTGTTTCCCCCTCCTGAGATGCCGGACGGTGGACCAGAATCTCCTCGAAGCCGTCCAAAAGTCGTTCTCCATGGCCTCCCTAAACTCCTCCCATGCCCAAGTTTTTGCCTCAGCAACCACTGAAGCCGCATTCCGCTTGGCCTGCCGGTACCTATTAGCTGCCTCCAGAGTCCCACAGGACAAAAGGGATCGATAGGACTCCTTCTTCAGCTTGACAGCATCCCTCACCGCCGGTGTCCACCAACGGGTTCGGGGATTGCCGCCGCGACAGGCACCGACCACCTTACGGCCACAGCTCCGGTTAGCCGACTCAACAATAGAGGCACGGAACATGGCCCATTCGCACTCAATGTCCCCCACCTCCCTCGGGATGTGGTCGAAGTTCTGCCGGAGGTGGGAGTTGAAGCTACTTCTGACAGGGGTCTCTGCCAGACGTTCCCAGCAGACCCTCAGAACACGTTTGGGCCTACCAGGCCTGATTGGCATCCTCCCCCACCATCGAAGCCAACTCACCACCAGGATGTGATCAGTTGACAGCTCTGCCCCTCTCTTCACCCGAGTGTCCAAGACATGTGGCCGTCGGACCAGCGACCACATGTCTTGGACACTGTGGCCGCAGCCTAATTTTAATAAAATGATAAATATGAAATGGTGAAATGTCGACTATATGTGGTGTCACGTGGTGCTTGTTACAATTCATGCAATTATGAAAAACTGATTATGTGGGTGGTACTTTGGATACTTTCTTTAGTTATAGTCCAACAAAACTAATTTATTGTTGAAAGACATCAGCTGTAATAAAAGGGGAGTAAAACATATATTTCACTATGATTAACACTAGTGAAGGTTACTTTATACTTATAAGACATGGTGAAAATATAATTTTTATTTCTATATTAAAGTTTTTTTGTTTTTTTTCTGCAAGTCAAGCATATGTAACACCTGCAATGGAAGATGAAAGGTATACATTTGGCCACTTGTTTAAAAAAAGTTAAGAAATTAAAATTTTATCCACTTTGTTCCCATCAGTGGAGTTTACTATCTTTGACATTTATTTAATTTATTCATTTTTATACCAACTTACTCAGATATGAATTTCCCATTGGGATTAATAAAGTATCTATCTATCTATCTATCTATCTATCTATCTATAATAATAATAAATTTTATTTGTATTGCACTTTATATTTTAGCAATCTCAAAGTGCTACAGAGTCAAAAATAAGAGTCTATAAAAATACTTTAATAAAAAGTCTTTCTAAAGAGATGGGTTTTTAGGTTTCGTTTAAAAACATCAGTCGACTGTAGGGCTCTCAGGTATTCAGGGAGGGCATTCCAAAGCTTCGGCGCCACAGATGAAAAAGCCCTATCACCCATGCTGCTGAGCTTAGTTCTGGGGATTTGGAGGGTGTTTATGTGTACAGAGCGGAGGGTACGTGAAGAAGTATAAAGAGTGAGAAGTTCCTGTAGGTAAAGAGGGGCATGTCCATAAATGCACTGATGGGTGAGAAGGGAGACCTTGTACTCTATTCTGAGCTGGACAGGGAGCCAGTGAAGAGTTTTCAGGATGGGGGTGATGTGATCATGCTTTCGAACCCTCATCAGAATCCTGGCAGCGCTGTTTTGAATATACTGAAGTGTCTGGATACACTTACCGGGTATCCCGATGAGAAGCGCATTACAGTAATCCAGCCTGGAAGAGACAAAGGCATGGACGAGCTTCTCTGCATCTACCAGGGTGAGTGTTGGGCGTAGTTTGGCGATGTTCTTGAGGTGGTAAAAAGATGACTTACAGAGGTTTTTGATGTGGGTGTCAAAGGTGAGTTGTGAGTCCAAATTGGTAACAGATGTGGAAAGAGGGATATTTTGACCAGAGAAAGTGATACTGGTGATAGAAGAAGAATGGAGATGGTGCAGTGTACCAACTAAGATGGCTTCTGTTTTTGATCTGTTCAGCTGAAGGAAGTTGAGCCTCATCCAAGCCTCTATCTCCTCCAGACTTGTAGTCAGTGTAGATATTGGCGGAGGAGCAATAGAGGAGTTTGGGGTAGTCCTGAGGTAAAGCTGAGTGTCATCGGCATAGCAATGGAAAGATAAACCATGTCTGCTAATGACAATTCCATGGGGGAGCATGTAGATGGTGAAAAGGATTGGGCCTAGCACAGAGCCCTGTGGGACACCACAGGTGACGTTGTAGGTGTGAGATTTTGTGCTACCCAAGGCAACATGCTCAGTTCTGCCAGTCAGGTATGATGTGAACCAGTTGTAAACATTTCCTGAGAGTCCAATAGTGTATTGCAGGCGGTGAAGGAGGCTGTTATGGTCTATTGTGTCAAAAGCAGCTGTCAGATCAAGGAGAATGAGTAGAGAAGGGGAACCAGTATCTGCTGTCATCAGAAGGTCATTGGTAACCCTGACCAAGACTGTTTCGGCGCTATGGCCAGGGTGGAAACCAGACTGAAACTTTTCAAACAAGTTATTCAGTTTGAGATGATCATGAAGTTGTGTTGCAACTGTTTTTTCCAAGACTTTGGAGAGAAATGGAAGATTGGATATGGGCCTATAGTTAGAGAGAACTTCAGGATCCAAGGTGGGTTTTTTCAGTAGAGGTCTGATGACAGCAGTTTTAGTGCAGATGGAATATAGCCAACCAGAAAGGAATGATTTATAATCCTGGTGATAAGTGGAGAGACGGCAGAGATGGCCCTCAGCAAGGCTGAGGGAAAAGGGTCCAGGGAACTGGTAGACAGTTTAATTTTCCTGCTGACATCCTCCACCTCTTCCCGTGTGACAACAGAAAAGGAGCAAAGGGGCTGGACAGTCTCAGACAGTGGGTCGACAGTTGGGGAGGGCATAATATCCATAGTGGAGAGGTGCAAATGGATGCTATCAACTTATCAACTATCAAAGATATATTGCTGCAGGACCAGTCCTGGCAGTATCGGCACAAAGCAGAAATTAAATCAAAGAATAATACCAAACATTCTGAGGCACATGGCTCAAAAATTAATTTTTCATTTTTTTAAAATACTTTTGAAATGGCTCATTTGAAACCCTTTCTTATTCTTAAGCATATTTTAATATTCAAGTAGTCATTCCCTTCAAATACCCTTCATTTGAGTGTACTGTTACTCTGCTTTCTTGAATTTTCTTGCTAGGAAAAAGATGACAAAAAGCCATTTTTTTAAATAAAAAAAAAGTTTGGCTATTCCATTTATGGCAAGGGTTGAATTAGAGCCCAGGTCTGCAGAACAGCGCAGATAAAGCTTCACTCCCTTTTACATTGCTAAACAATCCACAGACTCTCAGGTTGAAGTACAGAAAGAACGCAATCCATATGATATTTATTCAGATTTCATTACCTATTGTAATGCTTTTTCACAGAATTCAGAGCTGAAAAGTTTCTCAATAAACAATATAATTCACCAGTACTATATTTTCGATCCCCATCTCTACAAGGTTTAACTTTTACCTAACTAATCTGAAATGGTAAGTAAGTACACGTCCCCCATTAACACATACTTTGAGTGTATACATGGATGATGGTTGGTATGATGGCGCCGACTGGTGTGGCTGGCCATCTGATTGTCTCGCTAATCTATGTTTTATCTTTGTTTTTTTTATTAGTTTATCTCAACAACTACTGTCCTATGATTGCGATTCTCTACTTAACATATTTCCATGCTTGCTTTCCTCTCAATTTTCATCTCCTATTGGGATATTATATGAACCTCCACCTTTTTTTTAATTCATCTCCTGACTTCTTCACCTGGACGCAGGTGTTCACCTGTATCAGTGAGCTGAATGCCTCTCAGAGACGCAAACGCACCCGCCGCCAACATGGAAAAAGAGCCGGCATTGCTGTTAAACAACGCCGACTCAAGTTCCAGAGCTTGGACTCCCGATGCCTGCGAGTCGTCTATGACCCATTTTCTCCTGCACAGGATTCCATCCCTGGTCCAGGGGTGCTAGATACTGGATTTAATTTCTCCATTTCAAGACAACACCACTTTTCCTCGGTCTGCAATCGGGCAGTAAACACTGCTAATCTTCGCACATTCACCCGTGCTCATCCTGCAACAAGCTCTTCTACTTCTATCAAAGCTACTCTCTTGAACGTGCGATCAGTGTCTAATAAAACTTTTATCCTGCAAGACTTTATTACCTCAAATAATCTGGATTTCTTCTTCATCGAGACTTGGATTTTAAATGGTAACTCTTCATGTTTTACTGACTTGGTACCATCAGGTTATTCATTTTTAAACTCTCCTCATCTGACTTGTCACGGTTTGGGGGTTGGTGGGGGGGGGCATTGCCACTGTTTTTAAAAGTATGTTCTTGTGTCGGAGCCTTACAAGGGGTCCGTTTAGCAGCTTTGAACTTCAACTTTTCGAAGTGTGCAGCTCCCCTTCTCTGCTGTTTGCCGTGGTTTATAGACCTCCTGTAATTAATGATACTTTTATTTCTGAATTCTCTGATCTCCTGGCTGATATCACCCTCTCCCATGACAAAGTATTTATTGTTGGTGATTTCAACATTCACGTTTGTTGTCAATCGAAACCTTTGGTCAATAACTTTTTATCACTATTGGACTCATTTGATTTTATACAGCATATTAATACGCCAACTCACTCTCTCGGTCACACCCTTGATCTCATTCTTACTCATGATATTTCAGTTAATAATATTGATTTATGTGATGTTTCTTTCACTGATCACTTTTCTATAATGATGGATCTGAATATTACTGTTGATGTCCCAACTAATAGCTGTACCCCACACTGCTCGCGCTTTTTAAATTCTATTATATCTGATTTTAAAACCATTTTCTCTAGTCTTTATGTGCATGTCTAAAATAATGATATCAATGATTCTGTCATAAAATTTAATTCTTCCTGTAAAACGGTTTTAGACTTAATTGCTCCGCCCAAAATATGCAGTAATATGGGAAGACCTGCTCCCTGGCTAAATGAAAATACACGATCACTGGGCCTGTCTAACTGCTGAACGGCGTTGAATAAAAGATGGACTGATTGTCTCTAAACAGATTTTTAGGACTTCTCTTTTCATTTTCCAGGCTGAAGTTAAGAAAACTAAACAAGACGTCTTTGCCGATTTAGTATCCCGTCATTCAAAGAATCCTAGGGTCTTATTTAATTCAATTAATTCGGCCATTCACCATCACTCTGCGATGGGATTAAATAGCATTGTTCATTCATGTGACCAGTTTCTATCATTCTTTGTCAGCAAAATCGATACTATCCGCCCTGGCATTGTTCAAACTGACTATAAACTTCCTACTGTTAATCATGACATTGTCTTAGAATCCTTTGATATAGTCTCACTTTCACAGCTAAAAAGAACTATTGACACCCTTAAACCAGCTTCCAGCCCCCTCAATATTGTACCACCACGCCTTTTAGTAGAAGCCTTTGATGTGTTGGGCCCATCCTTACTAGCCATTATAAATGATTCTATTAGTTCGGGGGTTGTGCCCTTATTTTTTAAACATGCTGCAGTCTGTCCCCGTCTAAAAAAGGCAGAATTAGATCCTGGAGTTTTAGCCAATTTTTGTCCAATTTCCCAACTGCCATTTCTGGGTAAAATTCTAGAAAGAATTATTTATAATCAATTGGTCAATCACCTTAACTCCAATAATTTATTTGAGATCTACCAATCTGGCTTTAGGCGTTATCATTGTGTTGAAACGGCCCTCCTGAAAGTGTTCAACGACATCTCTCTTATTAATGACATAGGTGATGTGGCAGTCCTTCTCCTCCTTGAGCTGTCTGCTGCCTTTGACACCATTGACCATGAAATATTGCTGATGCGGCTTGAACATCTTGTTGGGCTTAAAGGGGCTGCTCTTAACTGGTTCAGGTCATATTTAACTGGTAGACACTTTTCAGTGACTTTAAATTCCTCTTTTTCATCTACTGCTCCTCTTAAATATGGTGTTCCTCAGGGATCAATTTTGGGTCCTATTTTATTCCTATATACCTTCACCCTATTGGAGCGATTTTTAGGAAATTTAACATTTCTTTTCACTGCTATGCTGATGATACTCAGGTTTATATTCCTGTCTGCAACTCTGCAACAAATCAACTCCACAACTGTCTGTCTGAACTAAGATCCTGGATGGCTAAAAATTTTCTTGATCTAAATCAAAATAAAATGGAGGTGCTTATAGTGGGTCCATCAGCTAAAGCCCAAATTGGGCTTGGACTTCTCGGCTCTTTCTCTGTCTTTTCCAAACCTCAAGTCCGCAATCTTGGTGTTACCTTTGATAGTAACCTCTCTTTTGAGAAACAAGTAAATTCTGTAGTCAAGAGTTGCTTTTACCAACTTCAACTATTAGGTAAGACCAAGCCTTTTTTATCTTCTAGGGATCTTGAGATAGCTACTCATGTTTTTATTTTTTCTCGCCTTGATTACTGCAACTCACTGTATTCTGGGATTAACAAATCTCTGATACACAGGTTACAGTTGGTCCAAAATGCTTCCGCTCGCTTTCTGGTTGGGGCAAGAAAGTATGACTCTGTTTCTCCTATTTTAGCTTCTTTACACTGGTTGCCTGTCAGTTTTCGAATTGATTTTAAAATCTTGCTGCTAGTTTTTAAATCTTTACATGGGCTTGCTCCTGCCTATTTATCTGAACTGTGTGTTTTACATCAGCCATCTAGAGTGCTTAGATCTTCTGGTCAGTTGTCTCTGGTTGTCCCTCACACCAAGTGTAAAACCAAGGGGGACAGGGCTTTTGCAGCTGCTGCTCCTCGCCTGTGGAACTCTTTACCTCATCATATAAAGGAGTCGTCTACAATTGAACTGTTCAAAACAAGACTAAAAACTCATCTCTATTCACTTGCATTCTGTGACCTTCAATAATACTGATGGTCTCCTCTTTGTGATTATATAACATTACTTCTATTTATTATGTATCTTATTTTATGTTCATATATTTTATTTCTATTTATGTTTTTTATGTTAATTGTTTTGTTTTTCTTTTATTCTATTATTGTAAAGCACTTTGGCCACAGCATTACTATGTTGTTTTAAATGTGCTATATAAATAAATTGGCATTGACATACATTAGAAGGTGCAATATTTTCACAGGCTTGTTTCTGCAGTTTCTTACCAGGCTTTTTAAACCTGTTCTTTGAAACAGCTGAGAGAAGAGCAACAACCAGGTAACAGTCATACATCAGTGCTGCATCAAGGATACCAGCATTTTGGGTTCAAATCACATGCCAGGTTAGCGTACGCACCATCCAAATTTATCTTCAGGCACTCTGCATTTTCTCCTACATTCCAAAAATGGGCGTGCTAGTTTAATTAAATACAAAAGAAAGAAAGCTCACTTTAATCTAATTAGTTTTGATCACAACAAATGTGTCCATTCCATTTTAGAATATGTTTGTAGAATAATCTATACTTTATCACTTTTCACACTTGCTCTGCTTTATTCAATGACATATCAAAGGCTTGCAGGTATGCACAGGACAATTGTTTTTCATTTAATCACTTTTCATGATTCATCCCACACTTTTTCAATGAGCTGTAAGAGTACTAACAAATTTGACTACATTTGTTAGTAAATTATTACATTTACAGGATACGTGAATTCGTTATTTTTCTCACTTTAAATGTAAAAAAATTCACTTATAACTTCCTATTTATATATGTTTTTTTCCATAACCAACTCTGCAAATAATCCCTATTGACCAAAATAGATTAATCAGTACAAAAAATGACATTCTAGTTAAACCTATATGCTAGTACTTTGTTCTCATTTTTTTCAGTCAACTTAACTAAATACTTGCTATACTTTAGGTGTGAATATTTGACCCAGTCATTTGAAATTTACAACTGTTACACATTTAAATGGCAAAATAATAATAATATTAATAAGTAACAATAATTCAAATCACTTTGCCACTCTTTGTAAAAAAAAAAAAAAAACAGTATAATTAAAATACATGTATAAGCTGTATAAGCTTACTTTTTAATGAAAGAATGAGGATTTACTGTTTTATTACTAATTTCCTGAATGTTAAATAAATAACGTATTGTCTTCTGTTATGTTGTGGCACACCAATATTTACACTTTTGTTTATTTCTTTATTTGTTTGTTGACTTACTCTATATTCTGTGCACATTTTGACAATTATAAGTTTTAAGTAATTATAAAGTAAAATTCTCCAGGCTACACCAAATACATTTTTAATAATAAGCAGTACTCATGTCATGTACTTAATATTTGCTCTTTTGTGACTATTTGTGTGAGCACTGGGATTTGTTTGTTAATTATTCGTTCTAAATTTATTAGAAGAACCCTCTGTACAGAAAGCATGTTTAATCACTATCTGAACTAAAAAAATTAAGGTCCCTTTTGTACAGATGGTTACAAAGTATTAGCAGATGGCATGTCATAGTGATTATTTACAGAAATGTCTGTTGAATATTTTGAAGCAAAATAAAAATTAATATTCTTATCACATTGTGTGCCAGTTAAATGTTATGGCTGTTGCATTTCACTCAAGTACTGTTTAATTTGGTCTGGGTTTACTGTTTGGCTTAAATTGCCTCCTTAACTCTGCTATTGTGTGAAGTTTGCATTAGTGAATATATAGTGTTTTGGGGATAAAGACAAGTACAAAACCTTTCTTAAGAAGCAGCAAATTAATATTATTTAAAATTTTGCATGTCTTTCTGCATGACAGTTGTTTCATATCTGACCACCACATAGAAAAATACATTATACCAGTTATTCCTGTTACCTTTCTGACCAACTTGTTAATTTCTGTTTAGGTAAATCTAATAAATTAATATATATATACAAAGGGTGTACTTGACAATGTACTACATTAGTACTGTATCAAGACCAGACTACACACACGTGATAATCAGTTCTGGCTAGTACCAAACAACAGAAGAAGATCAAGCCTAAGATTAACTAGTCTGCAGCTGGTCCTGTTGTGGTCTGGTTTTTATTATCTGCACAGTCAGCTGAGCACGTCATTGCTTGTCATTGACAAATTGCCCATATGTATTCTCCACACATTTAAAGGATCAGAAAAAAGTATATATTAAAACTTCCATCCTCATTGCACATCCTTGAAAACATTACATTAAATGATATTAAAATGATTGTTTTTGTCAGGTGTACTGTAGGATTATTGTAAAATTCACTGTGGTTTATGAAAAGGCATTGCAATTCTCATTTCATTACAAATTATTAGAATATTTTTTCTTTTTTGAAGGGGATCCCCAGATTGTGTAATGAAACAGCCTATGTCTCCATTGGACTCTTCAGTCAGGCAGTTAAAACCCCTGCTGTCTATCTGGAACTGGACCCAAAGAATAGGATTCGCAGCCTGGACTCAAACTAACATGTCAGGTTTATAGTCTGCGTGAGCCCATAAATGTGGCTAGGGATATTAAATCAGCAAAACTTTTCTAAAGGTCCTGAAATGGAGAAGCAGAAATTGTTTAAAACCCTCCAGATTTCTTTATAATTAAATGGTTGTTTAAAAAAGTTTTAAAAATAGAATATGAAAATCAAAGCAGGACAAAAAAGAGCAAAAATAGGTTTTGCCTAAAAGGCAAAAACTAACAAAACATGCCCATCCAATAACCCATAACTAAAAGCAGTACCTTAATGAGAGCATGGGTCAAAAGCCAGGAAATCTTATAATAACAAGAATCAAAAAATAAACACATTAGTCAAAAAATAAAATAACAAAACTGCATTGAGAACTGAGTCTTCTCCTCAAAAACTTGCTGGGGTCAGTAAACCTGCTGTATGATTAGATAGCCCACCTCCTTAGTCGCTATATGTGGGAGACAGGGCAGATAACAATAAATAGCACACTATTTAAAAAGTACAATGGGGACTGAACAAAACCAAAAATATCATCAATAACACAATAAACAAAATTATATATAAGTGATAACAGAAAGGTTAAAACAACATAATTGAGCCAGGCATGTAACTGTGGGTAATACATAACAGTTATGAATAAAATAAATAAATTAAAAACTCCAGGTTATAGTCAAGCAAAATAAAGGCAATGGAACTTGGCATTAAACTCCGCTAACAGAACCTATTGTTATCTTGAGAAAGGAGAAAAACATAAAGGCAAAAAAAAGTCTTAAAGGCTTGCTTCTCTCACCTGACCCATTGTAGTCAATGTAAGGGCCTATCTATGTGAAATGGCTACTTATGAGCATAACAAAATACTCTTATGCAGGAAAGCTAGGGAAAATATTAAAGGATAAGTTCAGTATTTTTCAAATCGAAGTTATTTCTTCAATATCATTATTTATTCATTTATTCAACATAAAATTGTGGTCTAAACTGAAGTGTTTTTTTTATAAATATTAAAAGTACCTGTCTGTTGTTGCACCTTACAGTACGGCTTACGGTAACCAGGGTTCAAACATGAAAAAAGGGCTTAAACTTTTGGAATATGTCCAGTTTGAAGCAGTAAAAGTTTCAATTTAAGAAAATGTGCCTCACACATTTGTCGGGCATTTTTGTGATAACAGAAGGACAATAGAAATAATTATTTTATCACTCCTTCTCATAACTATTTTCCTTCAAGTAAGAATACATTTTCTGTTCACACGTCTGCTCACAGCCACCATTGTGGGTGTAGTTTAGATCTAAAAAAGGAAGCTGATTAGCACAAAACCAAACATGTGTCTGAAGCTGCTTAAGGCAATTTTGCCTTTTGAGAAAATGGTTCAAAAACACATACAGGATGTGAACATAAATTTAGAAAATAAAGCGTTTATAACTTTCATCGACTACCGTAATGTAACCACAATACTTTAAACTTATGGCTTTTAAAGTTTAGGTTTTATGTGAGCACTCTCATGGAAGAACTACTGAAAGCAGACCTGCAAGTATGAAGCACTCATTTCTCCATGGAATTGCAGACAAAAAGGAAAACAAAATGAGTTTGATTCCCTGACTTAAGCCCTATTGTAAGGTGTAAGAACAGACAAGGTATTTTAAAATTTATACAAAAAAATGCTTCACTTTAGAACACAATTTTATATAGCAAATTACTATATACCATGATTGTGAAAAGATAGCTTTGACATGAAAAATACCAAACGTACCCTCTAAACAGAAAAAAGAACACAAAATGCAAAAGCACAAAAAAAAACTGGAATGAGAGAGTCTTGATATCCCGAAGAATTAATGTCTTAGTATGTTTTCAGGCCTGATTTTATAACCAGGAAAATTAGCACTTTGACACCATACACTGACCCTTACAATTATGCATATTGTATATCATGGACACACCATGTGTGAATTTCCCCTTGGGGATGAGCTTCTGTCCAGTTTGGATTATCGGAAAGTTGTAGGAGGTGGCCACACAACAAAATAGCAATAAAAAGTTAACAATATATATACAAAAAATAAATCCAATATGCACTGATGTGGCCATGGACCCAGAGACATACTAGGTATTTTTTCCTATCCTGTTACCTGCCAATCTTAACTTTAAACATTAACAGTAAATTCTTTATAAAAGGTTATCAATATTTATGCTGTATGTTTTTTTGTTTCATTTTGTATGAACTAAATATATTTTTGAATTTCTTTATTTTTTGTTTTTGATACATTCTGTTTCTTGTTTTTGACATTATATTTTAGTCCAGTAATATTTTATTATACCAGAGGACATTTTTTGCAGTAAGGATATACACATAAGTGCAATGTAGGTAGTTTTTTAATGCTTTAATAATTCAGTGGTTCAGTACATTATAATTTGCAACATCTGCTGAAAGTTAACCAGGGCCACTATCTCTGCTGAAATAAATTTGCAAAATTTATTTGCAGAGATAGTGAAAAAAATGTGTTTTTTCCCTTTATGGAAAAATGGTAACTAAGGAACACCCCTGCCTAAAAAATTGCCTTTGCTAAGAAGCTCCTGTGATGAAAGATCTAAACTGTCCATTGTGGCCCAAAGGGGGTGCTCAAGGTTCCCAGCAGATACAGGCACAAGTCCAGCACAAACACAGGCTTTTTATTTTGATGTGGAAAACTCTTCCCAATAGTTTCCCACACAAGCACAGTACAAATAATCACAAATAAAGCACAGAACACTTTGTCTTTTTCTTCTGTCTCTGTCTCTGTCTTTCCACCTCCTCCTTCCTTCAGCAAGCTTTGTCCCTTTTTCTCCCGACTTAGGTTCGTGGAGCAGTGGTAGCTGGCTTCTTTTATATAATACCCAGGAGTACTTTCAATGTCTTGTAAGCTTGGTCTGGAAGCACTTCCAGGAAAGGTGGCAGCCCGATGAAGCAGGGCTCTGCAGTCACTGCAGCACCACCTGGCGACACCCCCAGAGCCCAAGAGGACTGAGCCAAAAAACTCCAAGCCCCAACATGCTCTGTTGGAATCCGGGGTGCTGTAGCAATCCAGGGGGACTGCCCTCTAGTGATCCGAGGAGATAATGCCCTGAGAATGTTTTCTCCCCTGGTCCTTCCATCAAGATGTCATCCAAACCGGGCAAGAGAAAGAACGTAAATATTGGATTGTAGTTGGTAATATGCTAACAACACATACACATAGATAGCCTTAAGTATCCTCTAATATTATTGTCCATTATTAATAATTCATTATCAATAATAAATAACCATAACCAAGTGCTTTTTGTTATATTTATATTACCGTTTTCTTAAATTGATTAATTTCAGTGCTGCAAGTTTGTATAGTCCAAGATATTTCAGACTTAAAAAAGGTGCTGAGCCTCTGTATCAGAAAGCCAACTGCCTATATCCCTTGCATTCCAGATTTGACATTTAATTAGAGTTGCTGAAATAGACCAAGATTCTTTTGCTGTTGTACCAGTTTTTAATAAAAGATTAGATGACATCTCTACAGACCTTTCCAGATGAATAGACACCTGGAAGGACATTAATCTTGGGCCTGCAAGTTGACCCCTTGCTTATTCTGAGGGTCACAAGCAGGTACCTTTGAGCAAACATAGACCTAAATCTTGAAGCAGACTCTGATCCATTCAGCAGGCATTACAACTGCAGTACTTGAGTGTTAATCAATAATGTTTAATAAATGCTGTTGACTGAAGGCAATTTCTTCAGAGATGGACAATATTTACTTAGACAGTTTGGTATTACCAGAAATATCTGTAATGATCCAGTCAATAGAATAAAGAAAAAGAAAATTAAAACAAGTTTTTCTTTTAGGCTTGCTGAATCATTGAATTTATATGTGGATTGTACAGGTGTATATTACCTACAGTAGAGGGAAAAAAACAACATTCAGAAATTAAAGCAATAGTTGTAAAAGAAAGGTCCTAAAGAAAGCATGGGTCAAAACTAAGAGTGTTAAAAGTATTGACATTGTAATAAAGGTAGAGCCCCAGAATCCTAAGCATGGCACATGACATAGTCAAAGCCAGATAACCTTTACAAGTGAACCATTCATCTGTTATTTTGCAGAGCCCGTTCTTTGTGTTTTTATACTATTTGGTGCATTTGGGACACTTACCCAATCCAGATTTCTTATGTCCTTGAAAAGCAAAGCAAAAACCTCAAAAAATACATTTTTATTTTTACTCTTAAACAAAAAAGTATATTAATTAAAATAATAAAACATAACCAAATGTAGTATTTATTCCTTTACTCTTTACTTTTTATTCCACTACCCTGAATAATGTTTGAGTTCAGTACTTCCAAAACTGAACCATCTAACAGCCTTGTGTCACAATAGTTCTAACTTTGATTTACTGTTAATGTCAGAGCAGAAGCACTCAAAGAAAAAGAAAACATATTACACTTTTATTAATGTTAAAATCACTTGAGGAATGGCAAGTAAAATGTATTTAAACATGTTAGTTATTAGAATTACACCTTTTCTTGAATATAACTGAATTCATTTTAATGGTCAAAAAATGACTAATACTTTATGTTGGAATTATCTTTAATTTCAGAATTTTTAAGCACATATATTGAAGGTGGAATAAACAGAATGTGAGACTATTAATATAAGTAAAAATGTCATACAAAATTACGATAGCATTAAGAGTCTACTTATTACACATTGCTTCAAAGATTCTGAATTGTATTAATCATACAAAAGGTAATTTATTATTATGGCAGAGCATTTATTTTTCATATACTCTTCATGTTGGGAGTATTTATTGAGAGTATAGCTAGAATGGTTACTATAGTACTTTACATTGTAAGAATGACACCTTTTATTGGCTAACTGAACATATTATAATATGCAAGCTTTTGAGGCAACTCAGGCCCCTTCTTCAGCCAGGACAACTTGCCTGAAAAAGAGGCCTGAACTGCCTCTAAAACCTGCATATTGTAATCTGTTTCAGTTAGCCAATAAAAGGTGTCATTTTGGTTGACTTCTCATTGCATCCATAATGGTTAACACCCTACTACTACAGTACATAAATACAAGTAAGTAAATACACTATACATATAGAGTGAAGAATCAATTTCACAAAGTCAGTCAGTCATTTTCTAACCCACTTAGAATAGTGAATAGTGTTGTGAGGCTCTGCTGAAGCCTATCCCAGCCAGTATAGTGAACATGGCAGGAACAAACCTTGGACAGGGCAGCAGTCCATCACAGGGCAAAAACACCCACATTCACACATCCCAAACACACACTAGGGCCAATTTATGATTGCCAATTCTCCTAACCTGCACGTTTTTGGACTGTGAGAGGAAAGCACACAGACACGCAGAAAACATGCAAACTCCACACTGGGAGGACCCAGGATGCAAACCCTGGTCTCCTTACTGCAAGTAAGCAGTGCTAACACTGTACCACCATGCCCCAGACTTACATATTGTTAAAGAAAATATTTTGCGGTTTAAATGTTACTTTTAGTCAAAAAAATTACACAGGAATGCACTCCATAGCACTAGATGTTAAGAAACACTCTTAACTCTTGATCAGATCTAATTCTAGTCAATGTCTTATACTTTTCCACAGAAACAGAAGTTTTTTGATAACTACAGTTTACCAAAAATTAAGTTAACATAGTACTGTATAACTTTCTGAAAACCTTTCAATACATCTTAGAGTTGCGGAGAAGTTGTAGACTATACTGGCAGCACTGTCGTTATGGCAGTTCATTGCAGAACCCATTCTGTTTTCTATATCAAATTTTTCTTTTCTGTTTGAATTTACTTTAATACTTACTGTATTAGTTTTGATTATTTTGGGGATTGAATGTGATCTGATTTATCCCTTAAAGTAGCTACTATACATTTTATAAATGGATTTTAAATTTCCAAATAATTTCTTGCTGTCATTGTTAATCCTTGGCCACTTTTTGGATAAGCTGTGAACTCAGGAGATGTCTCAGAGAGAGCAAAGATGACCTGATGGCTACCTTATGTGTGCAAAACTCAAAAACAATAAGAGCTATTGAGAAACTTATATCAGGAGCTGTTCTTCCAGTGGAGAGGGCACAGAAATGAAGCAAGAATAAAAGCAAGGCAGAAAGGAATCAGAACTGGTCTGCTATAATGGGAAGATTTGATAGATTTCAAATGAGATGAACTTCCAGCTATCATAGCGAGTCACAGTGTGTTCAAGTACTGTGGCATTTTGTGTATTACGGAGAGCAGGCATAAACCTGATATTTCTGACACTATTTTAATGCTAGATGAATTTCAACTTATTCATGCAGAGAGAGAGACCCAGTGAGCTGGGGAAAGAAAGGCAGGAAGGGGATTGTTCATCTGTGTGAATGAGGAATGATCTAACAGGAAACATGTTACAATTAAAACTAACATTTGAAATCAAAACATTGAAATATTCACTGTAGGAATTTATCCACTTTATCTGCCCAGGCAGGTTAGTGACATCATCTTGATTGATTGATTGATTGATAATGTTTTATATTCCTCCTTCTGGAAATGGGGACTTGGCAACAGAACTTATTAATTTTGTTACCAAAGCTCTAAAGATGAATCATTCACACCCTTTAGTTATAATATGTGGTGATCAGTGTTGTGCATGAACTAGTTCAAAAGAGTGTGTTCATTGAACAAGGTCATTTTTCTAAGAATGGTGAACTTGATGTAACGTATTTGCAAGTGAGCTAGTTCAGTTTTATGTGACATTCTGGATCTGGTTTAGATCCAGATTAAACATTTTGCCTTACCTTGTAATGTAGGGGTGGAGCCAAATCCGAATATGGTATTCGGATAAGCACAAATAGTGGAGTTTTACAAATATTTATTTCGTACCAATTTTTTGCCATTTATTTGTATTCAGAAAAAATAACCTAAAATCAAATAGGCACTGTCTGTGTCTGGCTGCTTGTGCTTAAGCAGCACCCCCTGCTGACACGAGCACGCAGTGAAGCTCTGCTTTCGCTTTTAGGAAAACGTTGTACTTTGCGAGGCCACTTTATATATTTCCCCGATGGACATGTAATATGTGATGCGAATTTTGACCAGCAGTGTAAAAGTTTAGTTCACCTATACGCTGGTTCCACAGTCACCATTTGTGTCACATGGTTGTAAATAGAGCGGTAATGTATATGTATACTTGCATCTGTTTAATTACTTTTTTAACCGGGAGGATATTAGCGTACAGTGGAATCTCGGCTCACGACCAAAATTCGTTCCAAAACTCTGGTTGTAACCCGATTTGGTCGTGACCCAAAGTAATTTCCCCCATAGGATTGTATGTAAATACAATTAATCTGTTCCAGACCGTGCGAACTGTATGTAAATATATTTTCTTTAAAGATTTTTAAGCACAAAAATAGTTAATTATACCATAGAATGCACAGTGTAATAGTAAACTAATGTAAAAACATTGAATAACACTGACAAACACCCAGGCTCCCTGCTCAGTTGCACGCACAGGCTTGCTTGCTCTCAGCTGCACGCGCTCTCTCTCTCTCTCTCAACTGCACGGGAGCCTTCGCTCTCACTATCCTGCATCGGCTTTATTTATTTAGTTATTTATTAAAACTGGCCTTTTTGACGGGAGCTGTGGACCCGCTATACCACAGGAGGAAGCTGGGTTTAGAGGAGGTTACAGTTTTGAGGGAGAGTCCCTCTGCGTGATGCACCTAGAACAATGTACAGTACAGGGAGAGGCTGAACACGTGCGGAAATCATCAGCACGCACAAACTGAAAGGGAAACTAGCTTGTTCGTATACCGAGTGTGTGGTCGTGAACAGATACAAAAGTTTGGCAAACTTTTTGGTTGTAACCCAATTTGTACGTGTTCCGAGACGTTCATGAACCGAGGTTCCACTGTATATGGTTATATGTGTTTGTTGCTAGGTACAACTCAGTAAAGTGTATTTAAATAAAAAAGTCTTCATAATTATTGTATTTTATTCAAGGACACTGTAATAACCTAATATAAGGCATGCAAAATTGAAAAAAGTAAACTCATGGGTCATTTATTCTCACTCCTTAAAAAATACAAAATTAACTGAACATGAACTAGTTCAAAATCGAAATGGTGAACTATGAACATGAATTGATTCATTTTAATCTGTATGAATTGAACTTTAAGCTAGTTCTTGTGAGGTGTGAACTTGCACAACACTGGTGGTGATTTCAACCATGTGACTTTGGAAGGAACAATGAAAAACCTCCATCAGTATGTGTCATGTCTCATTTTAGGAAAGAACAAGCTGGACCAGTTTTATTCAAATATTAAAGATGCTTCAAATGTAAACCTATGGCTCCAATGGGCAGATCTGACCATAGTGTGATCCATCTTTCTTCCACCTACAAGTCTGTTATTAGACAACAACTAGTTGCCAGTAGAATACTGAGGAAATGGACCCTGGAAGCTTAAATGGCTCTAAGTGAGTATTTCCAAAGGACAGACTGGAAAACAATGTGCAAATCACATGCCAATGACATTGAGGGACTCAGTCACTGCATCGCAGACTATATTAATTTCTGTGCAGATACTATTGTTCCTTTAAAATCAGTGTGCAGATTTCCAAAGGCCTGGGATTTATAATGGGTTAAAAAGTCTCCTGAATGATGAGAAGAGAGCTTTCAAATCTGGTGATAAAGAGACTGTGAAAGGCATACAGAGAGTGTTGAAACTGAGTGAAGGGACAGTTTGCTTACAGAGCTAAAACAGAAAATAAACACACTGAATAACATTAAGGTCGTTTGGAATCGACTAGGCATAAGTACTAGACTCAAACAATGCAGGGCTCAGGTCCAGGAAGGGGATGCAGATAAAGATGAGGCCCTGAACCGATTTTCTTATATATCTTACTTCCAACCACTCCTTTCTTCCAATGGTCTGTCCCCTGACACCATCACTAGTGCATTAACAACTCTTTCACACGTATTTCTTGTTCATACCTGTAATGCCCCATGCCCAAGTAATAGTAGTAGTTTGTGAACCAAGATTAATGGTATACAGAAATGAGACACAGACAAAAAAGCAGAGTGGAAAACATAGTTTTTATTTACAATGAAACAAAAATATAAAATGTCATCAAAAAGAAAATTACAGAAAATCCATAGTCATGATGACACAATCAAAAAGAAAACTGTAGCAAAAAAATAAAATTATAAAACAAACACTCTTTCTTCTTTCTTCTGAGTTTAAATCAAAAAGAAAAACACAAAAAAATAACACACAGCTCAGCAGATTTGCTCCTCAATATTACTGAAGGTGTCTCTTCACTTGGTCCTGTAGGGGTTTCTTGCTGTAGGGTCATCAAAGGCAGAAAAGACACTGCCAGCGGTTGACAACCCTGCTTTATTCGGTGCCACGATTGTCACAGCCAGTCTCTTGCAATGCCATTTCCCTTCCCTCAAATGATGGCTCCTGACATAACACTGGCCACTCACTATGCTCCTTCCTTTCAGAACTGTATTGTAAAAAGGACTTCTCACTTGCATGTGCACATGCACACTCACAGCCGGACATGCTACTCTTACCCTACCTCTATTAAGCTTTTCTTCACTTTAAACCCCTTTGCCAAGATCTCTTTCTTTTACAGCTTCTCTCACAGCTAAAAAATAAACTCTCATCTATTCGAAGTGCTGACACCTCAACTGTACCTAGGTGTGTTTCTGCAGTGCTGCTAAGCTACCAGCTTAATTGAGCCCCTCTTTTAATCAGTGCACCAAATCCTTTGCCCTAGAGGTAAGTGCACTCTAGGTTATAACTATTTACACTTAAGGTAAACAAGATAATAGTAGTTAATTTTTTAATTTCTAAAGACATGAACCATCACATATCCCACCCCTTAAAATCCCTGGTTACACGGTTAGGACAAATACCCGTTTGTCTTTTGCCCACAACCCGTGATGTCCTGGAACTTAGACAGCTGTGGTATCCTAATAACCCCACCCCTTAAAGTCCTATTCCAAAACTCCTGTAGAAATAAAAATGCTGGCACCCTGCAAAACAAAATAAAAAAGGTTAAAGAATAAATACACTAACAATTAATTTTCCCCCAGACTCTGTTCTGACCATTTTTCCACCCCAGTTCTCTTGCTATTATCATCCCAGGAAGGTGCCACAGTTAAACTGCCCAGTCAAACTAATTCATCCTCCATTCAGGACTCTGCGGGACTCATATTTACACAGCTAGTTAAGGTGATTGTGCTTCATTTTTACAATATTTAAAAATAAAGGTAGTTCTAGATTTGCCAGATCATTAGGCACCATTGTGTCTTGACTTTTCACTGTTCCTTTAGATGCATTTCACAACTTTTGAACTACCACTTGGGATGGGCAGCATTGCTTGCACCTTTCTCCTTCCCTTCAGGTTCTCTTGTCACATCTTTCAGCCTTCTGCCTGTTTGGACAAAATTATCAAATGTGTCCCCTCCTGTTACAGCCAAAGCAACACATGATCTCCTTCCTTCCAGAAAGGCAAGGAACCTTTTCTACATTCCTAACCCTTTCACCCTTATCCTTCACCGATATACCTCTCTCTGGGTCTCCCAACAACTGCGGCCTTTTGCGCTTTAGTCCTTCATTGGGCTGCCATGAATACTTCTGTCAGCTATGCAGCTTTCTGTGCTAAAACAGGTCTTCACTCCACCACCCAGGTTTTTGTTTTTGTGAAGAAAGAAAAAAGAAAAACAAAGTTCATGTCTCATTCTCGATTACACTGCTGCCACCAAAAATGTGATGCCTCCAGTACTAGCACCTCTGCACATGCTCAACCTCTGGCCATATGCACTGTACCTATGCAGATGAATGGTAGAAATATTAATGCACAGATCAAAGAAAAAGTTCTAAAAGTAAATGCTTTTTACATATGGAATCAGAAAGTAATAATTCTGGTGCCATTCCCTTAATGGACTTTCACTTTTTCTCAGGGACTTTAACTCCTTTATTGTTCCTTTCCATGACCTGTTTATGTGGGTCTTTTTACCAGCTGGTATCCTTGCAGCGACACATGTGGAGTTCTTTGTAAATTCTTTCCTGGCACAGCACGAAATAATGCAAGGTTTTCAGCACAACAATGCTTAAAAGTCCAAATTGGTGATAGGCCAGAATGTGGTGTCTGAACATTCCACTTTCAGTGTGCCTCCATGCCTGGAGCCTACTCAACTATCCCACAGGTAACTTACTATAAAAAAAAATATGAAAAAAGCTATAATTAGTTACGTTTCTGAGATGTGGCCTATCAGACTACCAAGTCAATTGGTATGGCCAATTAAACCTACCTCTGACTATCAGAATGGGCTGGCCATGACTGAGGAACAGGTAAGGGGACAACTGCAAAGGCTGCACAAAGGAAAAGCCACAGGACTGGATGAAGTTAGTCCTTAAAGCCTGTACCGGCCAACTATATAGTGTCCTATAGTACCAGTTCATTCTGTCACTTAAGTTTGAGAAAATGTAACTGATGTAGAAAATATCCTGTGATGTACCAGTTCCAAAGAATGAAGGTGCCTCTTCACCTAATGTAGCAGTCCAGAGTTCCTTACATAGCGCATCAGTAAGACTTCTGAGAGCCTGGTCCTGGACTATATGATTAGTCTTGTGAAAGACCTCTTAGACCCACTGCAATTTGCCTACTGGTCAATAACTGTAGTGGAAGGTGCGATTATTTATATTCTGTCCAAGGCTTATTCTCATCTAGACAAAGTAGACAGCACTGCAAGTATTATCTTTTTTTAATTTCTCCAGTGCCTTCAATCCAATTCAGCCATTGTTGTTAAGAGGTAAGCTTGGAGATAAGCAGGTGGATCAACCCATGGTTTCCTGGATAAGTGAACATCTGTCTGGCAGTCTCTGATGTGGATGTGGGCAACACTGGTCCACTACAAGAAACAGTCTTGCAACCTTTTGTTTTCACCCTGTACACCTTGGACTATAAATATAGGACCAGATCATGTCACTTGCAGAAATTAGCTGATGGCTCTACTTTAATGGTGTATATTGAGAAGGAGGATGAGATAGAGTATAGGAATCAGGTGGAAAACTGTGTATTTTGGTGCAAAGAGAATTCTCTGCAACTCAGTATCAGCAAAACCAAGGAACTGATTACTGACTTTTAACACATCAAAGAGCCTCTACGCCTGGTCGGTAATTGACAAACTCTCAACCCACAAGGGGTAATAGCGAGGGAGAGAATGAAGAGAAAGCTGATGTCCATTATGAATAATGCTGCATATCCTCTTTCTGACACTAACATAATGCTTTCAGCAAACAAACTGTACACTAGAAGTGTGTCAAGAAATGCTGCTAGAACTTCTTCGTACTTACGGCAATACTCTTGACTACTCTTTTGTCATCACCCAATTCAGATTTTTTTCTATTCAATTTTTCTATTTACAGTCAAATATACAAAAATAAAAGTAAAGACACCTGTAAAATATGTCTCTCAGAAAATAGACCAATAAACTTTGTTGTAAAAATTATATAACTGTGTTGGATTTCAGAGCTGAAAAGGTTAAGGAACCTTTCTTTAGAGCAAAGAATAGAACCACATATTCAATTATTAACAGAAATTCTTCAAATGAGAACTTATTTTATGTCTTTCATAGTTCACATAAGAATGTGTGTATAAAGGAAGGCTGATTGTCAAAAGAAGTACACAAGAATGCTGAATATCTGATTAAGAAAAATAGACTTCGTTTTAACATTGAAGAGAGCAGATTGCTTCCAATATTTTTGTTAGAAAGGAATCGTGAAACCACAGTGCAAATAAACTTACACCTTTGTGCATCACATATCATAATATTCATGAATTCATGGCTGTAATTTCTTGTATTTCAAAAATGAAAAATAGAGTAGTTTTAGGGTTGGTTATTTATTTGCAAAGCAGTTCTATACTGCTGTTCCTCAATGTGTTTTATAAACATTTATGTTACATTTCTTACATTTTTCATGACTGTTCATTTATCTTTATGTTAAAAAAATGTTTTGAACATTTGTAACTACTGATATACATGTGTGTAAATATTTTTTGAAGAAATTCCCAAATTACATAAGTAAAATGATACTGTATAGGATACGGTATGTGTAAAATCTCAGTTTGTAGTTTCCAGTGGTTAAATGTAATATTACAAGATACATATATACTGTACATCCATCCATCCATTATCCAACCCGCTATATCCTAACTACAGGGTCACGGGGGTCTGCTGGAGCCAGTCCCAGCCAACACAGGGAGCAAGGCAGGAAACAAATCCCAGGCAGGGCGCCAGGGCACACACACACACTAGGGACAATTTAGGATCGCCAATGCACCTAACCTGCATGTCTTTGGACTGTGGGAGGAAACCCATGCAGACACAGGGGCCATACAAACTATTGAGTACAATTTTGAGTTGATACAATGAAATTTCAGCAAAATGGACTAGCCTGCCGCATCATTTTTTCACTTTGATTTTTGGTGTTAGCCCTCTGTAGGTCGATCATTTTCATTTACATCAAACAATGTGGCATCCTTTCATTCCTAGCACATTACCCAGTCCATATCGGTATAGATATTCAGCAGGATTTTTTTCCCATTTAGATCTGATGTGTTTTCAAAATGTTCCTTTAATTTTTTTGAGCAGTTTATATATATATATATATATATTACACATTTTGCTAAACTTTGGTGTACTTCAAGGAAATTTATCAGAAAAGTTTTCACTGAGATATCTTTAGGGGAGTGTACTGTGCACATTTTTGAAATGTGAAAAGTGATGATGCAACTCAACATATAATAGCTGGGAAACAGGTCATTTGAGGGCACCAGAGAGAGAAAATAGCACTTCTTTCTTTGTACTGAATATTCATGAATACATTTAACATGCATTCATCAGTCTTTGTAATTCTTATACCTAGTGCATTATCTTTTAAAATATATTTTGGTATCTTATTCCAATACAAGTTACATTAACATCTGTGAAGCATACAGTACAGTATATGAAAAGATTAATATTGAAACCTAGTTTTCTTTCATTCAAAATCCTTGTGTAAACCCCTGTTTATATTTACAACAGCTTTGCTGAATTTAATGCAATTATCAAACTGTATTTTACCTGTCTTTATCATTATCATATCAAGAAATGCCTTGAACATTATCTTGACTTCATGTAAAAGTAAATGTGTTTGCCCTGCACATTCCATTGGAAGAACCTTCTGTTGTGAGTTTTTTCATTATGTTCTTTGAATAGCCCTGTTGCTTTCTGTCTTTATCTCCAAATACTCATTACAATTCAAAAGTGCTTTAAATCTATTATCTTCTAATATTGCTGTTGCTCTTTGTATTGCCTCAAAGCTGGTGCAGTCAATATAATATTATGATCTCATCTGATATTTTTCTGTAGAAAGACACCATGTTTTCTCCACTTTTTTCTTCCAAAACTATTATCACCCGTCTCTTTTCTATTCTTGTACATCTTTAAGGACCATACACCAGTCTATCATCATCAGATGCTGTTTTTTATGTGCTGATCCATTATCAACTAAAGCATTACTATTTCACCATCCTCTTATGTGCTAACACTGGCACATACAGCATTACCAGTATCAATAAATTACTTGTACTTCCTGTTATGTTGACTTTCAGAATAAATTGTCACCTTTTCATGAGTTATCAGACGTGGCACCTAATATGTGTAGAAGAACTAATAGACAGGCAGTCAGGAGGTGTTATAAACTAGCAGGAGTCTAAGAAGTCAATAACATATTGCAAGCACAAGCAAGTTGTGAAAACACTCAATTAAGGCTAGACACAGGTAAAATACCTCTTCTACTTTACAAAAAATAAACGGCATGGAAAAAACAAAATAAATCTTTACCTTAAGTCTCACAATTTTCCCATGAGTTTCCTTTTTAAATTATCATTTAGTACTAATGCAGTCAATTCTATTTAACTGCCTTATGTCATTTTATGTCATAGTGATCATATATATAAAAGATCACATTACGTTGTAGATCTTTCAGTAGCACTGTTGATAACTTGGTAACCATGTCAGGGTTGTTGTGTTTTGGATAATCTTACATATTAGATGGCACTCCTTCTAACATTTCCAGTAATTGTCTACTGTTGTTCTTGGTCTGCCTCTCTACATATTAGTGAAGAGTTCAAGTGTCATAAGAGCAGTAATTCTGTTTCAAAAGGGCCACAGTTTGCTATTGCTCAATTATTCCACAGTAAATCATAACATAATGACAATGGAGAGATATTTTATCAGTGCCTATGTTAAACTGTTTATCTTAAGATATCAAAAGTAACCTCCAAGTACACTTTTATTAACATTCTACATACAGACAAGGAAGTAAAGAATTTTGTTAATGTTTAACATAATAAGCAGCATAGCTGCAGTATATGCAAAATCATAAGAATGGTGCACAAGTCAGTGTTTTAATATGAAAATTACTTGAAAAGTTGGTGTTTTACACCTACAGTGGCTATTCTTTTATGTATAAAGCTGCTCTGCCCTGTCTTTGATGATCCATTCATCTATGTTACTATTCTCTCTCACCCCTGTGAAACTGAAATTAACTAAAGATTGATTACACTGTACAGGTTTACATTACAATATGCTCATACTTTCCAGGGGCCTCATGCATAACGCTGTGCATAGAATTCGCACTTTAACATGATGTAAGCACAAAAGTGGAAATGTGCTTACGCACAGAAAAATCCAGATGCAGGAATCTGTGCGTTCGCCAACTTCCGCGTTCTCCCGCTACATAAATCCCCTCAGCATGGAAATAAACGCACGCCTGCTGTCCTGCCCCAACTCCTTCCAGAATTACGCCTCTTTGAATATGCAGATCAATATAAATAGCCCTTAAGCCCAGCGTTCTGTGAAAAGGCAATGGCAAAAGTATGAAGAAAAATAAAAGAATTTCAGCGAATACCTAATGGAGGCAAAGAAAAACATACTATTTGTTGGTTTAAACAGTGATATACGCAACAAAAGGAAGTTGATCAAGTGACATAGTATGTCGGAGAAACTCGAAAGCTCAAGTTCACAAAGTTGCATAGTGCCCGAAATAAAAAAGAAGTTGTCACATATCAAAGTCGGGGTGAAAAGGCGACTCGTAGCCCACCGTCTGAGTGTCATATGAAAGCTTATTAGGGTACAGTGAAAAAAAAAGGCACACAGTGTGAAAAAAGCACGAGAATGTCAACTTTAATCTCGAAATTTCCACTTTAATCACGTAGTTTATTTTGTAATTAAATTAGAACATCATAAACTTAATCTTAAAATCATTTAATTTACTAGTTTCTCAAATCCCATTGTAACTAAAGTAACATGTTAAATGCTTTGTTGTGTATTTGATCTTGTTTGTGCTCTATGTGCCTGAATCACTACGTGCTCTTCCTCCGACAGGACACAGAATCCATTACATTCGTAATATTACAGCTCTCTGAATAATTAAAAATACTGAGAAGTATATGTGATATCATTTTCATGATGATATGAGTTAAAGCATGTTATTAAACATGAGAACACGGTGGCGCAGTGATTGTTCATGTCTTACAGCAAGATGCTTGCTGCGCCATGCACGACCTTCAATGAAATGCCTTCTTACAGAAGTACCGTCTTTTTCAAACGTACTAACCCCCAATTCCTGTCCTTACTTTTCTTTCTCCAAATACCCAATCGCCACACAATCAGCTCTGTAATAGACGTTAAGACATCTGTAAGCTTAGAACGCCGATTTTTCAAAACTTTTAAGGAACATCGAAATATCTTCGTAATGTTTAATTATTCTATCCATCTATCCTTCCAGTGTTGCGCCAGCCACAGCATGAATACAGCGCGAGGCAGGCACATACCGTGAACGAATCTCAAGCTCGCTAGCACTGCGGCACCATGTAGTTAAAGTTTTATCTGTATAATATAATCAACATATTTTGCTGCATTTCATCTTAAAAATGATATCGTCATCATATGTAAATATGCGCTTTATAAAGTGGCTCAGGTTGTGCAATATTATAACTGTATCATAAGTACAATTACCTCACGGTAACTTGCAAGTACAAACAGTTCTACATGGAGCACTTGATGGACTGATTGAGTGCGTGTATAGTTCTTGGGATGAAACTGTTTGTGAACTGCGAGGTCCGAACAGGAAAGGCTGTGAAGCGTTGGTTGGATGAGAGCAGTTCAAATAGCGAATGGCTGAGGCAGCGAGTGCTTGATGCTGTATACCGATAATTCTCTTTCCAATCGCTGTAGATCTGTGATTCACGCTCAGATACAGTGATATAAATACTCTGAGTGGTGCAGTGCGAGTAATATGGAAAAAGATGATCTGCTGTGGCAACCCCTAACGGGAGCAGCTGACAGAAGAAGAAGAAGGAGCAGTGAGAGTAACAACGCTAAAGCAGTTATGGTATTTAGAATAGTTTGACCATTCTGTGGACCATTATGTTGTTACAGGTTAATTACAATCAGATGCATTAAATTTATGAACGATATGCGGTTAATTTCAGTAAATTTCATAAAGCCACCATCGTGGATGTGGATCTAAGAAAGGGTAACCACACAGGAACAGTAGCACTGCTTTGACGTTGGGTGCCACCAGTCTGCAAAACCGAGCCAAGAACTCGCGTATGACAGGGTATCAGGTACCGTGGAAATGTGCATGGCTTTACGCCAAGTGTAGGTTTTATGCATCGCGATTTGAACGTGGAAACGTTCTTACGCAACATTTCTGTGCGTATGCACCGTTTATACATGAGGCCCCAAGACTGGTTTCTGCCATGTGCCTAATGCTGGCCCCCTTTCAGTATGAATTTGATTTGGCAGATTTATAATGTTATGTCACAAAGCTTTGGTTCATTCATTTTTAATTACGTAAATGCCATCTCTTGATCTTTTGTAAAAGTGTGTATTGTTTCCTCCAGCTGTTGGCTCCAATCAAAACTGTGTTTAGACATGAAACTATTTTTTTTTCCTTACATACAAGTAATATACTGATAAAGGCTTACTGTTTACTGCCCTGGTTTTATTCATTTCTTAAGGTCCTAATAATATGAGTAACATTTTAGCAATAGATGTCTGAAATATTACATCAAAGGAACGTTCTAAAAGGTACAGCTCTGAGGATCAAGAGAAATATAAACTCAAAATGCCACTCAACTATTATTTACATCTGTTTTGCATCTGTTTCTTGACAGGTAAAACGGTCTGCCCATTTATTCAATAAGATATTCACCTCATATCACAAATCGTGAACTGAAAAGTCAGCCGAGTCATTTCTTGTGCGGAGTCTTCACATTTCTGTTTTCATGAGTTTTTCCTAGGTACCACTTCATGAAGACTTACATGTGAGGTTCATAGGAAAGTGTGGCTTGATTAATGTAAGTAGATTCTTACAACTAATAATTTATAGAAATACAATTTATTCATTTTAAAAAGCTTTATTTTTCTATTTTGTTCCAGTCTTATGAAAGGCTATAAGGTAATATATGAAAAAGAATCATCAATATTGTACATTGAGGCTGATCAGCACTGCTGCGTCTCAGAATGAAAATCCTAGGTGGAATTTTCCAAACTCTATCTGTGTCGGAGTGGGTTTTCATCAGGAACTTTTTTTTTTTACTGTCAAGTTAGATTTATTGGGAACCCTAGAGGGTCAGTGTGGTTAGTGTGAAGTCTGATGACAGAAATAGCACCTATTTAATTTGGGTTTAAGGTTGTTTTATTAATATTTAAAAATCTGTTCTAGGTGGGTAACTTAACCACATAAATCTTGCAGAGATAGATCACTGCTTTTATTCAGTCCAACATAATTGCGTTAAAAGAAGTGCACTGTATGTTGGATAGGTTTAGAATCACAAATTATCAGTGCATTTTATTAATGTGCCCTTCTATTATCTTAACTATCTTTGTTGACTTTTTTATAGCAGTTATTTTGTAAGGAGGGAAACCAGCCCAATACAGGCATAACCACATCCACACTGGTCAGTTTTTCCTTCATGTCTTTTGGGATATGGAAGGCAGTCAATAAGGGCCCATTTGGGATTTGAACCCTTTTGAAGCAGCAACACTAATCACTATGCAACTGTGCTACCTATTTTCCAATTTAGCTGTCATACCTAAAGTACAATAATAAAAAATGCATTTGTAAAGTGCATTTTTCTCTCCAAAATTCTCAAAAACCTTACCTAAATTACTTTAAAGAAGTTTATGGTTCAGTGGTGGAGTTTGCATGTTCTCCCTTGTGTTTGTATAGGTTTTTCTCGTATTAATCCAGTTTTCCTTTCACATATGAAAGAGATGCATGTTAAATTACTTGACCAGATTAAATTGCCACTACATCTGTGAGTCTAGGTGTGTACATACAAGTGTGCCTGACCATAGACTGAAACATTAGAAGATTAGGACATTAGAGCAATCTAGACAAGAACAGGCCATTCAGCCCAACAAATCTTGCCAGTCCTATCCACTTAATTCTTCTAAAAAAACATCAAGTTGAGTTTTGAAAGTTCATAAAGTCTTACTGTCTACCACACTACTTGGTAGCTTATTCCAAGTGTCTATGGTTCTCTGTGTAAAGAAAAACCTTTCTAATGTTTGTGTGAAATTTACTCTTAACAAGTTTCCAACTGTGTCCACGTGTTTTTGCTGAACTCATTTTAAAATAAAAGTCTCAATCCACTGTACTAATTCCCTTCATAACTTGAAACACTTCAATCATGTCACCTCTTAATCTTCTTTTGCTTAAACCAAAAAGGCTCAGCTCTTCTAATCTTTCTTCGTAATTCATCCCCTGTAGCCCTGGAATCAGCCTAGTCGCTCTTCTCTGGACCTTTTCTAGTGCTGCTATGTCCTTTTTGTAACCTGGAGACCAGAACTGAACACAGTATTCCAGATGAGGCCTCACCAGTGCATTATAAAGGTTTAGCTGAACCTCCTTGGACTTGTACTCCACACATCATGCTATATAACCTAACATTCTGTTTGCCTTCTTAATGGTTTCTGAACACTGTTGGGAAGTTGATAGCGTAGCATCCACTATGACTCTAATAAGGTGTTCTCTCAACTTTCAGACCTCCCATTGTGTATTCAGACCTAACATTTTCACTTCCTATGTGTAATACTTTATATTTACTAATATTAAATTTCATCTGCCACAAATCTGCCCAAGCCTGTATGCTATCCAAGTCCCTCTGTAATGGCTTAACAGATTCCAAATTATCTGCCAATCCATCTGTCTTGGTATCATCTGTAAACTTAACCAGCTTGTTACATTCCTATCTAAATCATTTGTATATATTAAAAATAGCAGCGGCCCTAGCACATGACCACCATGGAAAAGCCAATTCTGATAATATTCCTCACACCATCACCCTATGCTTCCTGTGTCTAAGCCAATTCTGCACCCAAACAAAAACATCACCCTGAACTCCCACTTCTTTTAGTTTGATGCCCTACCTCTCAAGTGGCACCTTATCAAATGCTTTCTGAATGTCAAGATAAATAATATTATATGCTCCACTTTGATCATAACCTTTTGGTGTTTCCTCATGAACCCATGCTGACTGTTCAGAATAACTCCTATACTTGCCATGTGCTGCTCAATCTTACCCTTAATAATTCCTTCAATTAATTTTCCTGTGATGCATGTTAAAATTACTGGCCTATAGTTAGCTCTAGCTAGGGTTGTTTCCTGCAATTGTGTTTAAGGCTCCAGGCCCTAAGACCTTGTTCTTAATTAAGCAGATTGAATAATGGATGGATGAATGGAATTCATGTTTCCCACTGGCCACAGCACTCAGCAGTGTCTTTATTTACTGAAATAATTCATACTCAATAGAGTGTAAAAAACATTTTTATAACATAACATTCTTACGAGTTGGCAAATCTAGTTGAGGGTCATGAGGGTCTAAGCCGTTACTGGCAGCATTGGGTGCAAGATGCTGTAGGTACCAGTCCTAGCCTAGAAGAGACAATTTTTACGATTCTCTTTTGATTTTCAGTGCATTTTTTGTTATAACCAAAGTTACTATAAAAAAGAAACAATAAACTAATAAACTAGTGTGTTAGCACTGAACTGCAGTGTTTAGGTAAAAGACACATAGCTTTGAACCAATTTGTTGACAGCTGACAATTTAATATACATTCAGAGTGATAGAATGAAAAGACTAATGCTTGAAGGTGTATGCTGTTCACAGTTCTTGGTTTTGACAGATCAGTTATATCACCATAAGATATGACTTTTTATCAAATATGCCCATACTTTGATTTTTTTAATGAAAACATAAAAAATTGTTAACATCTCATGAGATCCCGAATTAGATTAGGCAGGTTTGAAGATTGATGGATGGATAAAAATGTTTTAATAAAATATTATTTGCTTATGTAATAAAATTTGAAAGAAATTTTGGATTAAGTGAGTTTAAAAAGCATGTTTGTATGCATTTATCACAAGTGTTTATTGCGCTTGTTACACTATGTATCTTCCTTCTATGTCTGAAGAAGAATGGCTATAAAAAAACTATATCACAGAAAATTGTGTCTGGCCAGGGTTACCATTTGAAGGGAGCACGTTAAAAGGTGTAACAGTAGTAATAATGCATGCAGCTAACTAAGAAGTGTAAAGAATTATATAGTAATGGAATAGTTGAATCCTATTGTTAAATACATTCATTGCATGATAGTAATATATTTTTTCTTTAAATGGTGTTGAATGGGTGGACTAATTAAATCAATGAATGTGTGAAGGACATAAATACCAATTACTTGTTGCCAATATTCTGCAGATAGGAAAGCTCTAATAAATGTAACAGAGCCTTTACCTTAGCCTTGATCTTAACCTCCCACTTCCTTCCTGACAACGTGCACATCAGAAGTTCTTCTATGTCAGGAGGTCAGGGGTCTGCAACTCTGGTCCTGTGGCTGCAGGTGTTCATTTTAAACATTTTCTTCTTAATTAGTAATAAGACTTTCCTTCTAATTAACTCTTTTCCCTTCATTTAAATTAACTTGTTTTTAAAGATTCTTTCCTCCTGGCATCCACGCATAAATGAGATGTGAAGTGAGCCAAAAGATCATCTGCAAAGTTGTGACCTCAAACTCCAATCAATTTTATTCTAAACAGTTTCTTAAATAGAATCCAATTCTTGTTGTTAATTAAACCGCTATTAAATTCCATGGCTTCTTGTTGTTCTCATTTTGCCATGGAAGACATTTCCAAAACTGTTGATTCTCATTATTTCTAAGCACACAGTCAAAATGTTTTGTGGACCTGAAGAGATCAACATTACTGAGACTTTCACTTTTCTTTATCTTCAGATATTAGTTGATGGACACAGTTTAGCTGGTCATGTGTTGGCTTATTTTATATCTAATTATTGTCTGAGTGGCTCTTAAATAGCAAGTCTTAAATAGCAAGGCAACTCAAATTAAGGCAAAAAACCCAATTAACAGCAAAAAAAGGTCATTAATTAAGAAAATGGTTAGAAAAAAATCCAGCAGCCATGGCGGCACTCCAGGACAATAGTTGGAGATCCTTGCTGTAAGTTTATCTGGACTTCCTATTAGTTAATTTTTCAGACCTTGTAATAAAACCAATGCATCCTCAGATGAGCACACTATGACCTTAATTAGCACTATGTGTCTGGGCTGAGGTGGAGGGTACACATGACACGGCCATTTGCAGTACTTCCTGCCTTGGGTGCTGTCGGCCATTTATACAGGTTATACTATACATTGCTTTCTGAAATGATGCATATGTCAAGGTTATATTTGTCTAAAAAATAAACGTGCTAAGATAGCATTCAGAAAACTCATTTCAACTGACCTATTCACAGTTTCTGTGTTCCTAAAAAACATCAGTATGGTGCCAGAACGTCTTGTTTCATAATATAACATTTACAATGTGATCAATGTACTCCACAACTTTTGTTCAAAATACATTCAAGTATGATAATGAGATACAGTATTTTATTATTAACTGTACTACTTTTTAAAACACTTCATAATTGTTTGAGTCACAAGTACTGAGCTGTAATCTTTATTTTGTAATTTAGAAAAATTGAACTGTGCTCCAGACTGTAGAAAGCAAGATTTAGGAATACAAAAAAATGTCATCATGCATTTAACCTCCTTAGCACTGCATTTTATTCCAAAAAAACATGTAGAAAGCATTGCATTTTTTTGGCATGAAAAATTACATTTTTATTAAATCTCAAAAGTATAATAATGACACAAATAATAATAATAATGATGAATAAAAACAATAATATGAAATGAACAATAATAACAATATATAATCTGAAAATGAGTCCTTTGTGTGGTAAATCTTAAAGCACAGTGAAAGAAATAATCCAACATCACAGTTGAAACAATTTTTCTTTTTAGGTTTATCAGTTTTGGAATAGCACACTGCACAGGTACTATTTGGATTCTGTTTTATTTCTGCTGGAGGTATATAATCAATAAAATGTCTTCCAAAAAGATGCTTTGGATTGATCCGTGATGTGCTGAATCAACTGCATCTCTTTAGTGGTACTGTGGACGGTGCATGTGCGGCAATGATTTGTTCTACAAGATGGCATGTAAAGTTTGCATGAGATACAGTTTTGCAAGCTTTTTGTTTGAATAACACGAAAGCATTCCAAATGAACTGTTCCATCAGATGCCCGCAGCTGCATCTTTCTTGTCTTTCCATTTCAGCACTTTACCCTTTTGCCAAGCTACTAGCGCATCACACTGTAATTTAGCTCTGCCAAAGTCTTCAGAGATGCCACAACGGTTCTGACACACTGTTCCATATGCGTCAGTCTTTCTTTGCAGCTCTGATGAAGTATAAAAATTGTCCATGGTTATACAGTAACTTTGATCCAGCATAGCATCCATCAAAGTCAGCACTGATGACGTAGCAATGCCTTACTGATTGTATTTTGGATCAAATTTCCCTGTGTATGGAACCAAATTCCAAATGTATCCCATTTTACATTCACAATGCTTGTAAAGCTTTATGCCAAAACTTGCTCTTTTTGACGAGATGTACTGTATCCATGATAGTCTGCCCTTATAAGCCATGAAACTTTCAACAAAACTTTCAACGATGCTGAAATTATGGTCTGGAATGTAAACACTCTGAAATTTTACTACAATCGCCTGGTATATCTCCCAAATTTTATTCATTTTGGGTACTGGATGGGTATTCTCATCAAAGTCTTCATTGTTGGTAAAGTGCAGATATTTCATAATTAGTGAAAACCTACACTCAGACATAATTTCTCCAAATAATGGCAGTACTGACAGCACCTTTACAGCCCGAGTGATTCTTGGTTGTAACTTTTAAGCAAGACGCATCTGTACAGTTGCCCGAGTGACATTCGGTTTTCGCAGCCCGAGTAACACTCGGGTCTAATGCTCTGAATAAAGATATAAAAATTACGACTGCTGATTAATCACTGTTAACACTTTAAAAATGTTTGTGCTTAAATTTTTGTAATGCAACCCATAAACGAGTACATTTAATCCAGTTAATTAAACCGTGCTTCACATGTTATTAATAAAACAGCGCCAAATGAATCCAAGTCTATTAAAAGTAGTAGCAGGCCACAGCTACAAAGGAATTCCAGTCCATCTTGTCCAGCAAAGCATGCTCACATCCACAAAACTCTCACTGACTACCCAAAATGCATCTGCTCTCATCTTCAACTGACCCTATACTGAATTCTCGCAATGCTTTTATAATCTTGTCCTGATATCAGTTAATAAGGGACCTTATCACCCATTCCCCTGTCTTTTGTCTTATGTAGACTTTTTTGTGTTGGCATTTTAGCAACTCCAGGTGGCAAGACAATGAAGTGTAAAGAAAATCTCATTTCATTGCTCATTTCAAAGACTCGTCAGTCACATTCCGATGTTCTTGAACTAATTTTATTACAGTTAAATGACATGTTTCTCTTAATATAATTGTCTTTAGCATTGATAATAAAAATTAAGCATGTGTTTTAGGTGTTAAATGCCTTAGTATGTAGCCTGTCTATTTCATCCACAAAAAGGGTGCACAGTGTGGTAATGGCAGCGTTATCATCACACAATATTATTATTATTAACCTTATTTGGTAAATTAAAGGAATTCTGGATTCTCGATCGCACCAATGTTAGACAGACAAATTTGAGCACCGCATATTAGTTGTATATTAATTGAATGAAAGTGCTTTCTCTTTACAAAAACAAATTTATTCTGTGATAGAGCTGTTATCACAACATATGTGTAGTCAATTATTAAAAGAAAGTCAGGAATCGAAACAAATTGCCTTTTGATCTCTGCCTTCTCACCCTAGCTGTAAGGAAAATATCAGGGTATCATCTTAATTATACCCAGGGCTTGAGGTTCTGGCACTTCCCTGCCTTTGCGGCAGACAAGGGATGCATATTGGCACATTGTGCACTGACATTGCATGTACAGTATTTAGGCACAAATTAAGTAATTCCTTTTCTCTGGAGTAAATATATTTATTTCATAATGCATTGTAAAGACTAAGAGGAAGCAGATACAAAAGCGAGTATACCAGCAGTTATTTCATTCCAATTCAAGTACTGATTCGCCTTCCTATACAGATAGCATTATGTGGTTCAGCAATGACTGCAAGATTCACAACCAATCATCCAGTTAATGCTGAAAAGTGCCCATCACCAAATACTGTATGGATATTAAAAGCTATAACAAAACAAAGACGAGTGGTTTCTGCATGATGGTCTCTGTAAAGTAGGCTCCAAATCAGCACATAACTCCAAAATGGCAGCCCTGGGAAGTCTGAATCAGATTATAAGCCATTCATCATCATGAGCCAAAATATCATCACAGTCCCTGAAAACTCACTCCTTGTGTAGTCAGCAATAATGCTGTACAACCCCACTAACGTTTGCAGCATTGTGATGGCTTGTGCAGTACCACACAACATAGGGAAGAAATATGGACTGCCTCTTCCACCTGAGATGAGTGTAGAGATGTCTCAGATGCTACCCGAGACCTGTATATAATGTGAAACTGACATTTATTTGGCAAATTTAATTTTCTTTTTTTTTGGTCTCTCAACTCAACAGTTGCCACTTGTACATAGTCTTTTATTTGTTAATCTCATTGAGAGACTGGCATTGTGGTCTCCATTTAAATCAGTAATACCTCAAGTTCCTGTTCACTGAAGTTTATTTTCTCTGTTCTCCCATGGTTGCTTATAAACACGTTACTCAGGAACCTGGCCAAATGCATTAGATTATGAATATTAAAAAAAAAATATTAAGCCTTACATGGTTATTGGAGGGAAGTTATGGGGAGTGGCTAAAAGCATATGAACTAGTGCAGAGTTTTAAGTTGATTTGAGATTTATAAAGGAACTTGGTGTTGCATATGGCCTACATATAGTTTATAAATCCAATTTTTTGTGCATATGCTGTTTTTGCCTGTAAAGCATAAGCAAAATTTAAGTATGGGATCTAAGTAAGGTTTTATACATGAGGCCCCTGGTCTTTTCTTAATTACTTAGTTATTCAGAACAAGCCAATTTCCATCCTGGCCATAACAAGCAGTGCCAAGTGCTTTGCTTACTCTTATTGATTTATTATTTTTTTGCTAATTCATTTTGTTATGCTAGCACTTGTCTGCTGCATCCTGTGTTTGCTATATTGTCATTGTGGTGTTTATTAGTTCTCTGAGACTGTGCACAGAGTTAATCCAATGCTTGCCTTTAATCGCTCTTTATGTCACATGCAGTATTAATGTTTAAAAAAAGGTGATATTGAGCAGGTGAGTTGTCAGCTTTGGTTTGATTAGATCTTGCTACTGCTTGACTCTGTCTTCATGACATCCTTTGCTATCATTTTCTGCTTAGAGCAAGGGCTTGTTGGGGAATTAGTATATACAGTACGACTGAACATGTCACTACAAATAAATAGGGTCCAGCAGCATTACTTTGATTATCATACCAGCTAAACCATGACAACTGGTAAAATTCTTATAAAATATGTCTTATTTACTATGTTGTACTTTTTCTATTTTTTATTAAAACACTACAATTTAAAGTTGTTTCTGTTAATATAACTTTCTTAGCCTCCTGGCAATTTGAAGAAGCAATTAGAATCCCAGTCCTCCTGGCAATGTGCAAAGCTAATTTGTGTGGAGTATAGTGGGAATGCTTTCTCACTTTATTTAACAATAGCAATAGCTATTTTTCCTAAGATTCTCTTGCCATTAATTAAGCAAACGTTTTTGGGATAATGGATTCAACAGCCTAGGGGAACCTGCATATAGATACAACAATATAAATAAGTAGAAGCTAGTATCTCATGTAAGGTTGCACATAGCACAACATTACCTGAAATAGTAGGTATGCCATATGACTGATGGCACAGGTAGCATTATAATGTTAAATCTTAATTTATATAAATGATCAACAATAAAGTTCCTATTCATTAAATATGATTATAAATATTCAGTGTTGGTTAAAAATGGGTGCTTAAACTATGATTTGCAGAGGCCTGCTTTGTTTTTAGAATGAGAGGCAAACCAAAACCAAGATTGTCAGGTCATCAACCATCTTAAAAAGTGTGGGCTAAAGCAGATGTGTATAATTCATGTTGATCCTGAAGAACTTTTATTACACAAGACAATTTCCTTAGATTACTATCCCTTAGAAAGCTGTACATTTTATGAATTGCACTGAGGAACAAAGAAAGTGAAGGAAGGAAATGTAATTAATAATTTGATGAATATAAAATATGCTTTAACATTTCAGCATGCATATTGTGATATAATAATGTGTCCCAATTTGAAACTCTTAATTAAGCATTTGCTTCCAGAAGTTGGCCTCAAAGCTCCACTAAACTCTCCTATCAACAGGAGCCACGTTTTTCTGAAGTCTTCACAAGTGAGGTAGCAGATAACCTCCCAACGATAAATCAGACTACTAAGGAGGTATTGACTGATTTGGAAATTGTAGAGGGAGAAGTCCAGCTTAAATTAAATAGGCTGAAATCAAATCTCCAGGACCAGATAATATTTACCCTCAAGGTCTTAAGGAAGTTACTGAGTACATATATAAACCCTTGAGGAATATTTTTAGGAAGTCACTGCACACTGGGACAATTTCAAAGAACTGGCAAATATTATCCCATTATATAAAAAGGGTGATCAGGAAGATCCAACCAACTATAGGCCACTAAGCTTAACATGCATCACAGGAAAACTAATGGAAGGAATTACAGGGTGACACAAAAAAACGGGAACTTTTTTACAATCCAATAAAACTAGAAGTGATAAAAGAAATAAATTTTATTCATAGTAATTGAAACCTTAAAATTTGCCATTTACGAAAAATTGATAGAATTTATCATTTTTTAACAATTACGTCTTTTAGATGGCGTCCTCCTGTACGAATACATTCTTGAAATCTGCTGTTGAGATTCTTCATTGACCGCTGTAACATCTCAGCTGGGATACTGTGAATTTCATCCCGAATTCTCTGTTTTAACTCATCCAGGGTTCTTGGTCGAGTCGTGTACACTTTACTCTTGAGGTAGCCCCACAAGAAAAAATCACAAACGGATAAATCTGGCGATCTAGGGGGCCAGGGAATGTTACCGAATCTTGAGATCACACGGTTACCGAACAATTCTCGCACAGCTTCCATTGATTGCCGTGCAGTGTGTGATGTCGCTCCATCCTGTTGAAACCAGGTTTTTTCTTTAGGGCAGATCCAGTCTCTTCAAACTTATTAATCCAACCTTTTATCGCGTGTTTTGATGGAGCGACACCATGACGTCCTAAATTATAAAAACGTCGAAACTCCCTCTGCGCAGCTTCCAAACTATCATTGTTTTTATAAAACATTTTTATGGCTAACGCACGCTGTTGCCCGTTCCACTGATCCATGATTACTAAAATGGCGGAGTGTTTACTTGCTAAATGTCACTAACCCGCAGTGCTAAAACCTGCTAATGGCTACCAATACGCATTTCAAAAATTCCCGTTATTCTGTGTCACCCTGTATTAAGGATACGATTGAGCAACACCTGGCAAGAACAAGAGTTTTACTGAACAGTCAGCATGGGTTCAGATAAGGGAGGTAATGTTTTCTCAAAATGCTGGAATTCTATAAGGAAGTAACAAAAGAGTATGATCAAAGTGGAGCTTATGATATTATTTATCTGGACTTTCATAAAGCATCAGAAAGCAAGAGGTTGGGCATCAAACTAAAAGAAGTGGGAGTTCAGGGTAATGTTTGTAGATGGGTGCAGAATTGACTCAGACACAGGAAGTAGAGGTTTAGATAGATAGATAGATAGATAGATAGATAGATAGATAGATAGATAGATAGATAGATAGATAGATAGATAGATAGATAGATAGATAGATAGATACTTTATTAATCCCAAGGGGAAATTCACATACTCCAGCATCAGCATACTGATAAAGAAAATATTAAATTAAAGAGTGATAACAATGCAGGTATACAGCCAGACAATAACTTTGAATAATGTTAACGTTTACCCCCCCCCCCCCCCCCCCCAGGTGGAATTGAAGAGTCGTATAGTGTGGGGGAGGAACGATCTCCTCAGTCTGTCAGTGGAGCAGGACATTGACAGCAGTCTGTCGCTGAAGCTGCTGCTCTGTCTGGAGATGGTACTGTTCAGTGGATGCAGTGGATTCTCCATGAGTGACAGAAGCCTGCTTAGTGCCCATCGCCCTGCAATGGATGTCAAGCTGTCCAGCTCGTGCCTACAATAAAGCCTGCCTTCCTCACCAGTTTGTCCAGGCGTGAGGCGTCCCTCTTCTTTATGCTGCCTCCCCAGCACACCACCGCGTAGTGAGGAACCCTATCAGAATTGCCTGAAATGTAAGCGTGGTGTTCCACAGGGGTCAGTGCTAGGGCCACTGCTATTTTTAATATATATATAAATGATTTGGATAGAAATATAAGTAACAAACTGGTTGTTTAAAGATGATGCAATGATAGTTAGATTGACAGATAATTCTGTAACTCCTGAATCAATATAGAGGGAGTTGGACAGCTTACAGGCTTGGACAGATGTGTGGCAGATGAAATTTAATGTCAGTAAATGTGAAGTATTACACGTAAGACATAAAAATGTTAGGTTTTAATACACAATGGGAGGTCTGAAAATCGAAAGTACACCTTATGAGAAGGAGTCGTAGTGGATTCTACACTATCAACTTCCAGACAATGTTCAGAAGTACAAGTCCAAGAAAGTTGTGCTCAAGCTTTATAATACACTGGTGAGGCCTCATCCTAGAGTATTGTGTACAGTTTTGGTCTCTAGGCTACAAAAAGGACATAGCAGTGGTAGAAAAATTCCAGAGAAGAGTGACTATGCTGATTCCAAGCCTACAGGCTATGAATAGGATGGGAACACTGGCGTTTCTGTCTGCCGCTGTTTGCTGGTGCTCTGTTTGTGTATTTTTTCTATTTCTCTTTTTTACTCATTCTTTGCCTTTTTATTCAGATTTTCCCCTCGCCTTTGCTTTGGATTAAAACTGATATCATGCATTCCTGTCCATTGCTTTTTTCAACTTTACCATAAGCTGAAACAAGCGTGAAACTGTTTTCTGCTGGCTGGAATCTTAGTGGGTAAGTAGAAACTTTCTCGCTGATTCTCTGCTCTAGTGTCTAGCTTTGATGAATAGGTCATGGAAACCGTCTCTTGTAAGTTTTTGAGTAGTTGTGGAAATACCAGTGGTGACGGTCTACTGACTACGTGTTATTTTAATTGAGCCGAGTAGGTACATGAGGGGGTACATGATTTTGCTGCAAATCTGAAATTTGCTTTGGTGATTTTTGGAAATCTACTATGATAAGCTTCAATTGGTTGTCATGGATTATTCTGTGTACTCTGCTATCTAATGCAGTCATTTCTACAAAACTAAAATATTCACCGGATTAATTTTATCAACTTCAGACAAATCATGAGGTGCCTGCTGATCTCCTGCTGTAACACGATATTCTCCAGCATTCAAAGTACATTCACCAGGGATCTTGTTATCGTTTTTGTCTCAGCTGGTGTAACAATGGGTCTATTCATTCATTTTGGTCTGGAAGACGCTATTGTCCACATATCTCTAAGCACTGTTTTGATCATAACGCCCTGATTCCTCTGGTAAAATCACCAGAATATATGTCCATAGCCACTTTGAAGTTTGTATTATTTAACACTCATTCTATCCCTAACAAAGCTCTGCTGATTGGTGATTTTATTGTAGACACTAAGATGGACTGTTTATGCCTAATGGAGACTTGTCAACAACCAGATGATTATTTTCATTTAAATCAAGTGCTCCCTCTGGTGTTTGTTTGCATCTCTAAATCCCATTCTTCAGGAAGGGGAGGCGGTCTCACAATAATTCATCACAAAGACCTAAAATTATCACCGATACTCTCCCAGAGCATTCTTCCTTTGAACTGTTAGCTGGCAAACTCAGTGGGCCTTCACATACTATAATTGCTGTCTTATATAGACCTCCTAAAAACGCAGGTGTTTTTATTGCAGAACTTTTTATTGTTGTTTTTACTTTGTGTGCAATGTCAACCTTAATGGGTGACTTTAACATACATTTTGACACCTCAACTGATGTACTTACAAATGATTATAATGAAATGTTTGTTTTAATTTAACTCAATATATGAACTTCTCAACTCATGACAAAGGTCACATTTTAGACTTTAGCAGTTTTCTGCTCAGGCATCATACCCCACAATATTATTTCTACTGAATTACATATCTCGGATCACAAAATGATTACATTTGATGTTAGCTTACCTCTCAGAAAGGTTCAGCGTGTGATTTCATTTCATAATATCAAGCATGTAAACCCAGAGGACCTTATTAGTTTATTGCAATTACTGCCTACTTCTCCTCCTCCTACTACATCATCAGAACTAGTAGACAATTACAGTGTTGCTCTGTCTTATGCTTTCAATAAGCTGGCTCTCTTAAAAACAACGGACTGTTTCATTTATTCAGACTGCTCCCTAGTTCACCCCTGAACTCTTTCTGCTTAAGGCCATGGGCCGACGATTGGAGCAACTAACTAAGAAGACGGGTCTTGTTGTACATATGAAAATGTATTCAGATCATATGTTAAAATAAAAAAATGCTCTCTCTGCTGCCAAAACTGTATACTACTTTAACATTATTAATACAGGAGGGAAAAATATTAGAGCTCTTTATTTTCACAATGAATGGGCTTATTACATCACCAGAAAATGTTGTTCACCATAAATCACTGTTAAGCACTTCTGTACTTTTTTGGATTTTTTCAACTCAAAAACTGAAAAAATCCACCAGCAACTTGCTTCTTCTATCCATGTTGAAAATTACATAATTTTCCTTTAATACCCATATTCCCTTACAAATCAACTTATTCTCAGAGTTCAGTTTACCAGGTGTAAATGATATGTCACAGCTTATAACAAAATCTCATTCTTCCACTTGCCAATTGGATCCAGTACCTACAGGCTTTGTTAAGTCCTGTTTATCACACATTTCCCCCATGATAACTACTATAATTAACCCTTCCCTTAATACTAGCACAGCCCCCTTCTCATTAAAAATGACCTAAATTTCTCCAATTTTTGAAAAAACCTACCTTAGACCTCCATATCCTTAATAATTATTGTCCAATTTCAAATCTTCCATTCATATCAAAAATTCTCGAAAAATATAGTTGCTTCCCAACTTCAGTCCCATCTTTCAAAATATTAATCTTTATGAACAATTTAAATCTGGCTTTCATCCTAAACACAGCACAGAGACTGTCCTTGTCAAAATCACCAATGATCTTCTCTGGGGAGCTGACATGGGACTGTTATCAATTCTTGTACTTCTTGATCTCAGTTACCTCAGATACCTTTGAAATGTCTACCTAGTTTTGGAGGGTGTGGCCTTCTCCTTTAATGGTTTTCTTCCTGTCTCACTGACAGCAAGCAGTTTGTTCAAGCAAAGGGCTTTAAGTCAGAGAATGCAGTAGTTATTCAGGGAGTTCTGGAGGGCTCTGTTTTAGGGCCACTTCTTTTTCTCATCTATATCTTTCCAATAGGTAATATCTTTTGACACCATGGTATTAAATTTCATTGTTATGCTGATGACACACAGCTTCATCTATCCACTAAATCCACTTCTATTTTTCTTCCAAATACTCTTACGGCGTGTCTCCAAGACATAAAGTCATGGATGACTCACAATTTTCTCTGATTGAATAGCAACAAAAATGACGTTCTCCTCATTGGTTCTAAATCTACACTTGGTAAGGTTAACTGTTTTTCCATTTTAATTAACAACACTATCACAAACATCTCTTCCCAGGTTAAGAGCCTGTGCATCATTCTAAACAGTAAGCTCTCCGTTTCATCACATATAAATAATGTTTCTCAGACTACCTTCTTCCATCTCAAAAACATTTCTAGACTTTGTCCTGGTCTTACACAGCACAGTACTGAAGCATTGGTTAATGCCTTAGTCACTTCACGTATAGATTATTGTAATGCTATTCTATCTGGCATCCCTAAAAAACTTATCCATCGCTTACAACTTATACAAAACTCTGCTGCTAGGATAATTACCTGTTCTAAATCCACTAAATATATTACACCTATTCTCTCCTAATTTCACTGGCTCCCTGTGTACTACAAATACAATAAAAAAAATATTGCTCTTAATATTTAAAGCTCTCTACAATCTTGATTCTCCCTACCATACTGATCTTCTACAGACTTACACTCTCTCTTGTTCACTCAAATCCTTATCTGCAGCTTTATTTTCTGTGCCACACATCCAACTCTGTTCTATGGGAGCTCGAGCATTCTCTCATAGTGCCCCTCAACTCTGGAATTCTTTTCCCTCTCATATCTGTCAGCTACACTCAATAACACAATTTAAAACTACTGGCATACCAATTATGATTTTACCACTGCCAGTTATCTTTGATGTTTGGTAGTACTTTTGTATCCTTATTGCTATTTGATTTTATTGTCCTATTTGTTTTTTATTTTTATTATTGTTGTTTAATTCATTTTAAGGAGACCTTGAGTACTAAGAAATATGTCTATTAAATAAAATGTATTATTATTATTATTATTATCATTATTAAATTAAGAAGAAAGATTAATAGAGCTGTGCCTTTTCAGTTTAAAGAAAAGAAGATTAAGAGAGGAGACATGAATGAAGTGTTTAAAATTACGAAGGGAATTAGTAAAGTGAGTTCATCAAAAACACAGGGACACAGTTGTAAACTGTTTAAGGGTAAATTTCACACAAACATTTGTAAGTTTTTATTCACACAGAAAACCATAGACACATGGAATAAGCTACCAAGTAGTGTGGTAGGCAGTAGGACTTTAAAATCTAGACTTGATGTTATTTTAGGAGAATTAAGTGGATAGGGCTGGCAAGATTTGTGGGCTGGTCTGTTCTCACATAAATCTTTCTAATTTTCTAATAATAGGGATGTGGTCCTTACTCCTTGGATTCTCTTTTAAGTGCACAAGGCACATAACATAATGAATGAATATTAACATAAAATAGCAATTTCAACAAAATATACTGTGAACTGAAAAATAACTATCAAAAACATGCATGATCAATAATGTACAGTATGTAAAATATTTTAAAAAACAACAAAAACATTAAATAAAATGAAACAATATTTAAGACAGGTGTGACACCCTAACTGTTACATAAAAACTGATTGTAATACATTGCATTTGTACTCTGGAATGTGCATATTCAACTTGGACTCAAAGCATGTATGTAAATGTAATTTGTATCTGAAAGCTTGAAGCTCCGACTTTGTATAAAGCTGAAAAACTGAGAGATATTGTAAAAAATACTGATTACTACTAAAAAAGTACTGTGCAGTAGTAATATAATTCTGTTGTTATGCTCCCCACTGTCAAACAAACAAACAGGATGGAGCTGCACTATTTTGTCTATTGCATTGGTGGAATTACCTTTGTCATGCTTCGAATTGACATTGAGTCACATGGTTGATTTATATATTGTATAAGGACAACTAAATTGAGACTTTTCTTTAGTGAAGCTGGTCACATTTAATAAAAGGTCATAAAAGCAGCACACAGACACCTTAATCCTCTGCACAACATACAGTATATCTACAAAGTCTCCTTAAATTTTTTTTTAATTTTATTTATTAATTTTATTGTAATCATTCCATACAAATAGATCAATTTATACAAAAAAGAACTGAAGACAAATCAAACCCCACCCTTGAGAAGGAGAACAAGGCCAAAGGAGAATTGCTTAGGGCTTTTTAATAGGGCAAAAATAAACAAAAGAAATTTATATATATATAAATAAAAAATGGAGAAGGGAAAGAAATGCGGAAATAATTATTTCTTCTTATTCTAAAATATTATTGATTAGATCCTGCCAGGTTTTGAAAAAATTCTGTACAGATCCACTAACTGAGAATTTGATTTTTTCCAATTTCAAAAAATATAAAACATCGGTTTCCCACTGACTTATCAGAGGAGAGTTAGGATCCTTCCAATTTAACAAAATAAGTCTGCGTGCCAAAAGTGTAGTGAATGCAATCACAGTTTGCTTGTCCTTCTCCACTTCAAGTCCGTCTGGAAGAACACCGAACACTGCAGTTAATGGGTTAGGAGGGATTATGATACCAAGGCTGTTTGAAAGGCACTTAAAAATTTTGGTCCAAAAAGATGTTAATTTGGTGCAGGCCCAGAACATGTGACCCAGTGAGGCAGGAGCTTGGTTGCAGCATTCGCAGGTTGGATCTTGCCCTGGAAATGTTTTGGACAGTTTTAAGTGAGACAGATGAGCTCGATATATAATTTTAAGTTGAATAATTCTATGCTTTGTGCATATGGAGCTCGAGTGAATTCTCTGCAATGCTACCTTCCACTCCTTTTCTGATATATTAATTAAGAGATCTTTTTCCCATTGTCCTCTTGGATCTTTGAAAGGAAGGGACTCTAATAAAATTTTAAATAATGTGGAAATGGTGTCTAATTCCTCAAAATTGAGCAATATTTTTTCCAGCATGGTGGAGGGTACGAGATGAGGAAAATTGGGCAGTTTCTGTTTAACAAAGTTTCTAATTTGAAGATAGTGAAAGAAATGTGTAGTTTCTCCTTAAATTTAAACACTGCAATGCAACTGAGGAGTGTGGTGGTCATTGACATTTAAAAGTAGATATATTAAAAATTAAAATAAAATGAAGAGCATCGAGGATGCAAAATGCAAGATATCATTGTCTTAAATCAATACAATCTTTGAGTAATGAATGTTTATGTATATAAGCTAGGTGTTTTGTGTTAAGTATGTTGTTTTCATAAGTGGGCACAGTCACTTTAATAAACAGAGAAAGGCACTTGTTTACTTACCAGTTTGTTCTCTGGTTGCAAATGGCGGTAACTATGTGTCTTTGGCTTTTCGGTTGGATAGTGTGACAGGTGTTTCCATTCCAAGGTCCCTGTTGTTTGTTGGCTTCCTGCAGCATTCTTCAGGTGTCACTGTTGGGTTTCTGTATTGCTGTGTTGCAGAAAAGGTGCTGTTGGGTGAATAGGGTGGATGTCCAGTGTGGGGTGCTGCTGAGAATCAATTATATGTGTGCATGTAGGGTGCGACACTTAAAAATAAGGTTAGGCGCATTACCAGGGAGAAGGGTGTTAGAATCCAGTCAGGTAATGGTTTGACCTGGGATAAAAGCCAGTCTATTTGCTAACCTATAGCAGTTAAGTTTCGATCAAGAGAAGGTCAGATCCAGACACTTTAGTCTTTGCACAGAGTGACTTCCATTCAAAAAAAAAAAAAAGTGGTGATTTTGGTAGGGTTAGGAAGGTTTCTTTTTTATGGGTGTGTGCCACATGATTTTTCCGTGCCTTTTTTTCTTTATATTTATTTATTGAAGTATTTGTTTGTACATTTTGGTTTTGTTATTAACCTTTTCTGCAATAAGTACACCTGCTGTGTCTGCCTCTCTTTTTGTTAAACTGACTCTCGGTCCTGATATTCATTGATCCTGAGATCCTGCTGTAAGGAAACCAGAGAATGACATGACTACATTTAAATAAGCCTGCTATCAACTCTTGTCTTTTGGTTAAAGAAAATAACTAAAGTAAAGTAGAGTAGGCATGCACATTGAGTAAAGACCTAGCAAGAGGCAGTGTCAGCTTGTGTCAGGGTGTTGAGTACATTGTACATTAGGGCAGTTAAATTTCATTTGCAACTTACTAACAATTTCCTCTACAGTATTTCATATTTGTGACAAAGAATCCCAGTTACTACTATGTTAAATATAAACTATTGTACATAAGGTACATTTTTGATTAAATTAATTAATGTGCATGTCTGTTTTGTCACAGAATCACAACATACACCACAATCCTCACCAGTTCAGAAATTTGCATTGTAGTAACTACCAATGAGCAGCCATGAACTTGTGATTTCTGGATTCCAAAGGCCTTCAGAAATATCTAGATAGGAAAACTCATATGTTAATTTGTGCTGGAACTGCCTCTAAACATTACAAACAGAAAGCTTCCTGGTGTCACTGGGCTCACACTTTTTGTGCAGCACTGTCACTACCCTCCATCCATCCATCCGCAGAGCAAATCCCATCAACTACACCAGGGGCCTCATGTATAACGGCGTGCATAGAACTCACACTATAACATGGCGTAAGAACAAAAGCGGGATTGTGCGTATGCACAGAAAAATCCAGATGCAGGAATCTGTGCGCACGCAAACTTTCACGTTCTTCCACTACATAAATCTCGATCAGCGTGAAAAGTAACGCACATGCACGCGCCTTCTGTCCCGCCCCAACTCCTCCCAGAATTATGTCTCTTTGAATATGCAAATCAATACAAATAGCCTTCTGTGAAAAGACAATGGGAAAAGCACAGGGGAAAATATAAGAATTTCAGCGAATACCAAGTGGAGGCAAAGGAAAAACGTACTATTTGTTGGTTTAAACAATGGTATAATCAACAAAAGAAAGTTGATCGAGTGACAGAGTGTCGGAGAAACTCGAAAGATCAAGTTCACAAAGTCGCACAGTGCCCGAAATAAAAAAGAAATCACATATCAAAGTCGCCGTGAAAAGGCAAGTCGTAGCCCACCGTCTGAGTGTCATATGAAAGCTTATTAGGGTACAGAGAAAAAAAATAGGCACACAGTGGGAAAAAAGCACGAAATGTCAACTTTAATCTCGAAATTTCCACTCTAATCACGTAGTTTATTTTGTCATTAAAGTAGAACATCATAAACTTCATCTTAAAATTGTGTATTTTACTAGTTTCTCAAGTAGCACGTTAAATGCTTTGTTCTGTGTTTGATCTTCTATGTGCTCTATGTGTGTGAATCACTACGTGCTTCTGTTCTTTCTCTTTCCCTGACAGGACACAGAATCCATTACATTCGAGATATTACAGCTCTCTGAATAATTAAAATACTGAGATGTATACGTGATATCATTTTCATGATGATAGGAATGAAAGCATGTTATTAAACATGGGAACACGGTGGCGCAGTGATTGTTCATATCTCACGCAAGAGGCTTGCTGTGCCATGTGCGACCTTCGATGAAATAATTTATTACAGAAGTACTGTCTCTTTCAAACGTACTAACCTCCAATTCCTGTACTTACTTTTCTTTCTCCAAATACCCAATCGCCACACAATCAGCTCTGTAATAGACGTTAAGCCATCTGTAAGCTTATACCGCCGATTCTTCAAAACTTTTAAGGAACATTGAAATATCTTCGTAGTACATGTTTAATTATTCTATTCGTCTATCCTTCCAGTGTCGCGTCAGCACCAGCAAGAATACAGCGCAAGGCAGGAGCTATCCGTGAACTAGCTATACGCTGCGGCACCGTGTCCTCACATGTTTAATTATTAACAATGCAGATTATTTAAATGAAGTTAAAGTTTTATCTGTATACTTTTGCTGCATTTCATCTTAAAAATGATATTGTCATCATACGCTTTATAAAGTAGCGCAGGTTGTGCAATATTATAACTGTAGTGTAAAATTTACAGTGAGGTAATTGTACTTACAAGTACAAACAGTTCTACAAGGAGCACTTGATGGACTGATTGAGTGCGTTTATAGTTTTTGGGATGAAACTGTTTCTGAAACGCGAGGTCCGTACAGGAAAGGCTTTGACGCTTTTTGCCGTGGTTGAGGTACTGTGTACTTGAAACTGTATACCGATAATTCTCTTTCCGATCAGCTGCTGCTGTGATTCACACTCAGATACAGTGATATAAATACTCCGAGTGGTGCAGTGAGAGTAATATGGAAAAAGATGATATGCTGTGGCAACCCTTAACGGGAGCAGCTGAAAGAAGAAGAAGATGCAGTGAGAGTTACAACGCTAAAGCAGTTATGGTATTTGGAATACTATGGCTATTCCCTGGACCATTATATTGCTGCAGGTTAATTACAATCAGATGCATTACACTAATAAACAATATGCAGTTAGTTTCAGTGTATTTATAAAGCCGCGTCAGGAATGTGGAGCTAAGAAAGAAAGGGTGATCACACAGGAACAGTAGCACTGCTTTGACGCTGGGTGCCGCCAGTCTGCAAAACCGAGCGGAGAAATTGCGTACGCCAAGGTATGAGTTACCGTGGAAATGTGCGTGGCTTTACGCCAAGTTTAGGTTTTATATATCGCGATTTGAGCGTGGAAACGGGAGTACGCAACATTTCTGTGCGTACGCACCGTTTATACATGAGGCCCCAGGTGTTTTGTCCTGAGAACACAGACACAATCTATGGAATTTCAGACATTTGTTCTCTGGTAACTAACTGCCACTGACCAGCTGTAAACCCACGATATGTGGATTACAAAGGCCCTCAGAAGTGGATCCTTTTTTGAAAATGAGTTAATAGGAGATCACCTATGCTTTTACACACAGGAACTGCCTCTAAGCACTTGGAGCAGAGCACATCTTGGTAACAACAGTTGAGCTCTAACTCACTCAATCCCCACCTTTTGCACAGCACTACAACTGCAGTCGTAATAACATATTCTGCTCAAATATATTGCCCTGTAATTGTGAAACAAATCTTTTAAGAACAACTAAACAATCCTCAGACAATTTGCTGTGTTGGCTTTGCATATTTCATTATACTATTATATACTGTAGCTTCACAGTCTAGTAAACATATATCATAGTAAAAGCCTGTCCACCAAGAAAGTTATGAATTTTATGCCTCAAGTTCCTGCCACTGATCAGGCCCTTTTAGAGAAAAGAAGTCTAGTTGAGATCACATACAGTACATTAATGTAGGCCTATGTCATTGCACGTCAAACTGCACATACTATCATCAATCATACAAGACAGTTCTATGAACTGACATCTATAACGTGAATTGATAAAAAAGAACAATAAACGTTGGTGGATTTGTAACACTTCAGGTAAATTTCTAATATGGTAGCTTGCATTGAGGTGCATTGAAAATGGAACCACTATAAATAAAAAGGCTAGGGTTCTGGCAGCTGGCATGACAAACCTCCTAAAAAGGGTCTTTTCTACCCACTGGTATTGGGCATTTCAATGCTTCCTACCAGGGCACTCATTACGTTTATTTTCAAATACGATTTTGAAACATCCAAACAATATACATTTCTTTATTTATATTTTTTATTTACATATTGATTAATTGATTGGCTGTGTTATTTGTCCTGTGAGACTGTATCCATTTTATGTTCATGCTGCTATATGCATATGAATTTCCCCCTGGGATTAATAAAGTATATCTAATATAATCAAATCTAATCTAAGACAGTATTTTATATTTAAGTATAATACAGTATATCTTTATGGCCATGATTTTGTCCTTGTAAGGTCATTATGAAATTGTGGGCAAGAGACATGCAAATTTAAGTTGCAACCATCAAATAATTTCACCAACAATAATAATTATCCTTTGATCACATATCCAACAATGTCTCAATATTTAGCCATGGAAGAAACATATGTGAGCTGATGTGCTAACTGTACCAAACATTTTAGGAAAAGAGCTTTTTATAAAAATTATCATGGGAGTAGAGCCCTAGGATGAGATTTCTAGGTGTTTCGGAAAATATGAGAGAAAGATGCTTGTATTAAAATAGTGATACTGTAGGACTTGTGGGGCTGTTGAAAGCAGAAGATTTTAATTCTTTTTGTTGTAGGCATATACAGGATATAAATTCACTATAGTGTGAATAACAAATCACTGTCAGGTCCTATAGCATAGCAAAATAAATTTTAATGAGTGTAGTAAATGTTAATTTGTGTATTACAGAACCCAATGAAAATGTTTAGAAATAAACTTGAAAAGAATGTTGGGTGATAGAAACAACTAAATTAAACTAATACAAAAAGAAACTAGGCCCTTCGTCCAGTAATGATCTCTGATGACGTCAGCCATCCACTGAAGAAGGCGTCATTTCCACCTTTTCATCTCCTGCCAACTCAGTTCCGTTTATTGTTTGTCCTACTTCCTCTTTGTCTATATAAAATGTCTCAGAAATCTCAAAGCATCTGTTGAATGTCTTGGTCTTTAACACTACAATTCCTGCAGACTACGAAGAAACTCAGAATCCCATCCCATCTTAAATCCCTTCACACCTCTACCATCAGCATCTTTTGTTTTGTAAATGCGTTGATCAGCACAAGCAGCAAGCAGCCTGCTGTCCTATCCTCCGCCTTGATGGAGCTCAGCTATAATACAGTATATCGTTATTTGGAATACATACATTTCATGTGTGTTCCGTGTCTACAAAGATCTGAGTAAGTGTAGGATGAAAGGAAATTCGAGAAATGCAAGAAATGCTGAACACATACCTAAAGCAGAAACTTTTTCCATGTTATAGTAATAATGGCCAAAAGTGTATAATGTGTGAAGACTTAAGTCCAAATATCAAATAAACACGTGCTCTTTTATTCAAGAATATAACCGAAGAAAAAAAAAGCATTCGATTTACACGTGGCTGTCAAAGAGTTAAAAACTCAAGCTCAAATGTCAGTCGACAGGGAATTAACATGTGTTCTTGAATGGTGCAGAAGTAAGAGCTGCTGCCTTATAATGAGACCGGGCCCTCCGTGTTTTGAGTAGTGAGTTGCTATTATTATTATTATTATTTCTACAATATACTAAATACATACATTTGATTTGAGTCTGTAACACCCGGTGTAAACTGTGGCTACTTCTAAATGTTAGCGGTTGTTTTTTATTCAGTTTAATTCTCCCAGAGACGTTCACATGGTACAACAAACTTGCCTCTCCCTCTTTGACTTGATGACATTTATCTCCATTCTTTTCACAAGAGCAGCGCTGTGCCTGATGCCTGCTCAGAAATGTTTGTTGTACCAGCAATCCGCTATCAGACTGGACAAAGGCAGGACCGTAGCATCAGACAGATTCTTCACAGCGCTTTCGCTGGCTAATAAACTGCTCTGCACCACAATGCAACTCTGCTTGGCACCATAAGTAAAATGGGACTTCCACTTGCAGCTAAAGTCATACCAGTATGCGAGCAATTCGCTGTCTCTGCGAAGAGAACAGGGCGCCAATGGTGGAGCTGCTAAATGTGGTATTCTCTGGCAAATGCCAATCAAACTGCCACTCATGCTACCCTCATGGAGTCTGTATCTGACAGTTTGGTCAAAAACATGCACACTAGTAACCAGCTAGAAGTCATTTTCCAGGGATCTGGCAGTGATCCTGCTGTTCCTTCTCGTACAAAGGAGCAATCAGTTCTTGAACTACTGGCTACTGGATTTTTAGATTTGGCCTGAATCAGCTGGTGATGCTGAAGGATGAATTTTTTAAAATTCCTCTCCTTGAGAACGGGCACTTCTCAGGGTTTTCTCTGGTTAGTATTCCTTTATTAATTGTACAGCAAAAATGCAGTTCTAGTGTAGATCCTATGAGGATGGTCAAGTTGCATGCCTGACAGGATTTATTTCACACATGATTTATTTGATTTATGCTTGCTGATTTTGACTTGGTGCGGAAACAAAATAGTCTTATTAAGTTTTTTTTTCTTTTGATTCTGCCACTAATTACAATTCTAGTGCCACCTTTAACTAAAGTACCCAGTCCTTTTGGGAATTCCCATTTTACAGCCATGTAAGTGAGTTTTAATTCTCAGGTATGTCTTGGTAAGTAAATTTTGCTATTTGAAAAAATATTATTAGCCATTAAATAAGTATTATTCTTTTTTTTGTTTATTCTGTAAAATAATAACAAAATGTATCAACAACAATGCATTTGCCAGTATTCATGTGCATGGTAATGAATAAAACATCAAAATAGAAAGAGAATAAAAAATGAGAAAATGTCAAAAATTGTAATAAAATGGTGCCAACATCTTTAAAAATGCTGACAGTTATTTCATTTAAAATAAAGAAAATTGTACTCCTTGTACCATTTGTTTATCATTTTATAGCATAGCATAGCATCAAATATAATTTCAACTTCAAGACACAAGTCAACAAATGTGTTTCTTTTAAAATGCTGTCAACTTTATTCATGTAAATTATTTAGATTTTAATGGAGCTAACTTAAAACATACACTAAGTCACGCAACAGAGTAAACAAAATTAAAGCTAAAATTAATCTTTTAATTTTTATTTATTTCTACATGTTTTGTATGAGTGACAATTTATAAAAGGGTTTGCAATGATTAGTGTGAGATGATTTCACAGTGCTCCTTAAGCAGATCTTTATAAATATACTCTTCATGTTTATATAGAAATGGACTCTGTTTAGACCAAAGGCAATTAACAAGTGTACCAACAATAAGACTAGAGAAAATTAAAAATCTTAAACAAGGATTAAGTGTACTAGGTGTTTTGAAAATGCAAACTATATTTGTGAAAGGTCATTTTAAAGCCACACTCTGAACACAGAGGTAAAAATATGTGAGTGAGTGTAGTTATAAAAATAATGTGGCTCACTTATCATGATTAAATTTGTCGTATTCCCTGAAAAGCATTATGCAAACAGAGTGAATATTTAGATATGGTATTATCTTTATCTCTTCCTTAGTATAAAAAAGAAAAATAAAACAAACCTTGAAATAATGAACTTTAATTGCATAGATTTTCTTGTGAATTGTGCTAGTCTCTTCCTTATAATGTCTCAATTAGCTTTTAGTACAATTTCAAAATGACAAAAAATGAATTATTTTGGGTTCTTTTGCAAAACTAGTAAAATTAATAGACAGATTTTAAACTCATGCTTTGCAATATATGTCACATGTAGTATATTGTTAATATGTGGTATGATATTAACAATAAGTGCAAGTGCACTACTTTCCTGTCACACCAAACCTTAGACAGCATAGTTCATTAAAGCTACTTCTACACTGGAAATTCTACTGATGTATTGTTTAGACTAACCAGCAAAAAGCATTAACAATAAATCACACTAAAAAGTTGTGAAACATTAGCTGAGTTGTGTTTCTTCTCTGATTCTTTATCTATTGAATTTGGTTTAATGTAAATGCTATTTACAATTTAGGTTTTTTTGTAAAACATAAAGCTAATAATAAGAAGAGGAGTTATGTTTTATTATCTTTAGAGTGGATGCATGGTGGAATATACTATAGGGAGACTACAAGCATCCTTTACAGATGTTGATAGAACAATTTAAAATCTAGGCTAAATTGGTGTCCATCTGTAATTTAATGTTTTAAATAAGCCCTGTATAGTGATTTGTTCAACCTAGAATCTAATATTGTTACTTATTTTACTTATTTAACATTAACCATGTGGTGTTTCTGTGCACTTATTTAAAGCATCCTATATGATTCTCCTTCAGATTCCTGGTATATATGGTGTAATAAAGAAATACACTTGAATACTCAAAAAAGAGTTGGAGAATTACCACGTATATTGTCTGAATGACAATATGAAAAAAAACTGTCAAAATAATCAAAATATCAGGCATTCGACAAAACATTTTGGGTACAATCGTTTTTATAGCAGAAAATGGTGGCAGGAAATAACAAAACGAAAGCAACTTCATCGTAGATGGCCGGTAGTGATGTCATCAGGGATGGCCGGTAATGATGTCATGGCGATAATAATAATAATAATCCATTACATTTATATAGCGATGGCGCCAGAAGTGATGTCATCGGGGATTGCCGGAAGTGACGTCTTTATGGAGGAGCCGGAAGTAACGTCATTGGGGATGGTCGTCAAACGTGACGCCATTATGGTGGAGCCAGAAGTAATGTCATCCATGGATTGGATTATGGGATCATGGCCATTTTGAGAACTCGGAAATATGGTCAGTGAAATATTGTTTTTCTTCTTTGTTTCTGTAGATGGAGAGAGAGAGAGACAGTTAGTTCTTATAATTTACCCTTTATCTTGCGAAATATCACTCACCTTGGGACTTGTTGGCTGCTTCCTAAGTGCGCGTGTGTGACAATGGAAATAAGATATTTTAGCATCAATGTTTAATTAACATTTGAAATATGAAATAACAAACACCACTACTTTATAATTACTAAACTACAGAATCAAACACGTTCAGCCATCTTTTTATTAAACCTGATTATTCCAATTAGTGGCTATGTTAAACTAGAGCCTATTATGATGACAATGGGCATAAGACATCTCAACTATGAAAAGGACACCAGTTCATTACAAAGCATCCCCACTTAGAATGGATCAAATTAGAGCTGGCAATCAATTGTAAATGTTCATGACTGGGCTTCCAAGCTAGATGAGTTGATGATGGAAATCCAATGCAACTATTTATTTTTTGTATCTCAATATATGAAACTATTCATATAACCCAGGCTTAATTTGATCAAGTATAAAGAATTAAAACAAAACTCATTTTTTACTGGCCAGAAGTTTATGTAGATGTCATAATATATCTCTGCATATTCACCATTTTTTTGTCAGTAGTTATTACAATGAGTGAGTCAATAGTCTCATGAGCTTTTGAGTGCCCTACTGTTATATTTATAAATATACAAAATAGTTAACTGATATTGTTTTAATATGTAAAGTCATGTTATATAAATATTTTTGAGGTGACGTTGTTAAATGAAAAAAAAACAGTAATTTTTCAATCAATTTTGTTACAAACCAAACTTACTTTATGATTGGATTTACAGGTTGTGTAAAGCAAAGGTGCAACAGTCAGTTACCACTAAGGATGTCATAATGAAGAAATAGATTACTTTGATTGGTGTTCCTCAATTAAAAGTTCCTTGGTAATTATAATACCACTCCCACTTTATTTTCCCATGCCTTTGTCTATAGATGTAGACTCCTGGCTACTAGGCTTAAATTAAGAAACAAAATAATACAATTTATTGGTAAACCCAATAATTATAGAAATATGATAACCTGTATTACATATATTGACATAAAAGCCAAGACACGAGACAGAAGTATATAGTTCATTTAGAACTTTTTTACCTTTGAAACTTTCGTGCAACTTCACAACCGTCTTCCACTTGCTGAGGTTGTCCGTGTCCATGTGATATCTTCAGACACTGATCTTCTTGGTATTCTACAAATTAAATACAAATGTTTATGGTTGCGACCTTGTCCATCAAACCTGAAAACCCACCTTTTTCACATTTTATATGTGCTGTATTCCTGCATTTATTTCAGCTCCGTTTTTATGTCTATTTACCAATATACTCATATACTTTTTCATTTTAAACTAATGTCTTTGCAGCTCATGTGAGTTATGTAGTATTTTGATTGTCTTACAATGTTTTTCTGTGGATTGCTTTGTGTTTTTGTTTGGTTTATAAAAAGCTTTGTGATGTTGCTCACTAGGAAAGGGGCTGTATTGTATGTGACATGATGTATAGCTGATTAATTAATATTTGATTTATAAATTACATGCACAAGTCACAAAAGTGTAACACCATACAAAACATATTCTATAAAATGCTGCATATATTTCTTTCAAATTAATTCATACTTCATAACTGTATCTTAAATTTCCAAATGACCAACTTAAAACACCCCACTGTCTATGCTTTCTCTTCAACAAAGCTATCAGAAGTGAAGTATGAGGTTGATGTAAAGTAAAATTCAAGGTCATATTACTCTCCTTGTGTTTCTGCCTAGCTGACATATTTCATTAGTCCAAGACATGAAGGCACAATCACTCTGCATTTAAATTAAATGTCTTGGAAAATGCCTGATAAGATGTCTGAAGCTAAATGGTCACAGAAAGCCTATTAAATAAAACTAATTAAAATGTAGATTCACGGTTTCATGTTTTATATTGTGTACTATTGCCCATCAAATGTTTAGATTCAGATAATAATGTTCTGTTAAAATGGATAACAATTAACTAATAGTCTATTTAAAAAGACCCCATTTTTGAAAAGTGCAATTCACTATCTATTCAAGGTCATAATGGACTTTGTCAGTTCATTATTAACAACAAAATTTATGGCAGAATGAAGAGCAGCAGAAGGGGTTCTTTATGCATTACCTTATTTTCCTGATATTTAGCTAAAAATAGACTTGGATAAGGGTAAGATTACCGCTCTCTTTTTATATACTGGGCTACTCATTTTTTATTCAAGCATCTAATATTGCTACAATGAAGATGAAGAGCGATGATGTAGCTGTTTTGAAATAAGATAGCTGCAATTAATTATATTTTATATACAAAAAATCAAGTAACAAGTGCACAGTTTCTTTGTAATAAATAATTACAATATTTCACAATATCTTGTATATAGATTTGGAAATTAATAAATTCAGTTAGTTTTCCTTATAAAAGAAAATGTCAACTTGTATATTCCTCATCTAATGTTCCTCATATTCCATGACGAATGATGTCTTAATTTAAAGGGAGCAAACAAAAATTAAGAATTTTATTAGAGAAATAATGCAGCTATAAATGCAGTGACCATTGTTGCACTGAATATATATTGAATGTTATCTACCTTATATTTCAAATAAAAGCTGCACACATGCTACTTCTGTGGATGAAATGAGAAGCTAGTTATAGTACCCCCTGAATGGCAACAATAAATTCTATCTCATATTTAAAGGTAGCTAAAGAATCTCAGTTTTATTTTAATTAAAGAAAGTCTGCATTCATTCAGCAAAGTGGAAAAACAAAAAGTAGAGGACATTGCTTCCAGCATAGAAAAATAAGCAAAAAAAAAAATGATTGAATATTAAATCAGTAACAGATTGAAGAGAAATGCAGAGGCAGAAGGATAGAAGAAAGCTGCAGGCAGTAAGTAGACTGAATAAGAAATATATAGAAAAAAGGTTTCTTGAAATAATTTGTAGCTGGTTTTCAGCCTTATATTTTTGTGTCATTGGAATGCTTAACCCAACTTGTTCAAAGTGTTTCAAAGTGACCTCAACTGCACTGTGCAGGAATTTATGTACTTAGTTTAAAACATCTGGGGGGTCCTGACTGGCTATTTAATAACACTGATTTTTTTCGCTTATTCTTAATATTGGCCTGTTTTTGTATTTGCCATATTTCACAATACTACTTTACAATTAACATGATGTGTGACATTTTATTAATATAATTGTAAAAGAGGCTATGGTATATGTTATTTACAATTTTACTATGGTTCCTATGTTATCATTTAATAATTGATACATAACAATGTTTTTGTTAGAAAATAACTATTAAAAATGATTTTTTGCTCTTGAGCACTTGCATGTATTCTAGTTAGGGCTCATTTTCGTTTTCTTTACTTGATGCCATGTTTAATTAAATTTCATAATACTTAAGCCCATGTTGCAGTTGTTTATTGTTTTCCAGATTTAAATATAAGCCAATAAACCATTATTTAGTATAACTCAGTATTGCCTGGGTGTGATGTTAACTCTGGGGACACTGTTTTTGTTGATTTTGCTCAGTCTCTCTGGGTCTACATGGTTTTCACAGTGTAGCCTGCTTACTCCCATATGATAAGAACGACTGTTACATTAACCACAGCTGCATTTATGCACAGGTTATACTGATCTGCAGAGGACAAAAATAAGTAAAAATTAATAAATTCCTTTTTCATTTTTTCCAAAGAAATGTTACTGCCGCTAAACTGGCTGATTGGGTCCTCTTTAAATCAATATTACAAATTATTTCCAAATGGGGAAATATAATGGATGTGAACTTTAGATGAAACAGGTGTGATTGTTTTAGTTACACATCTAGCAATTTTTATTTATATTTGTTGATTGGTTTGACTTTCTGTCAATCACATTGCTATGCAATTCTTAACATACAAAGTTGAGCAGTGTTGCAGAGTTAGTTTAGTTTTAGTTTAGTTTTAGCTTAGCTTAGTTTTTAGTATGTTGTTGATGTAACCATGACTGATCATAGAAGGTACGATAGTGGAGAATAAAAAAGAAAAAGAGGAATGTTAAAGTGGGACACTAAGAAAAATGCCAAATCTTACTGGATTTTTCAAGGCACTTGTCAGTGATGTTTTGGAATTTGGCACATTTTTTGAGACAGACAATGTTGCCAATGTCAAAGAAAACAAGAAGGGACTAGCTGTAGCAGGAGAAGCTGAGACAGGTTCAGCAGCAGGCATAGTGAAAGAAATAGCACAGCCAGTACCGGAGACCACCAAGGCTTTATCTCCACAAATATTTTGGATGACCAGTAGCATTGTAGCTGATGAGAGTCTCTGCAACACCGATCTATCTAGGTGAAGTAAGGAGTCTAATTATATTGGGTTAAGAATGGGCTGGAGTCATGTCAAAATAACAATGTGGACATCACAGCCTCAAAATGCCTGTCCATAAACCAGACAAAAAAGTCTCAAAAAAGTGACACTCATAAATGGCGATATGTGCCAAAGGAATGGCTCTTTGATTCCCCTACCACCAGGTCTGTGTTTTACTTTGTTTGATGTCTCTTCGGTGAAGAATGAAATAGCCAGTCCTCCTTTGAAGCCAATTACAGTGACTGGAAAAATGTCAGAGAGCGTTTAGGTGAACGTGAAGATGGATAGATAGATCTTTATTTGTCCCTAGAGAATAATGATAGCCACAAGAAGGCAATGAAAACTTACATTAAACTGATGCTGGATTATGGAAAAATTCACTTAGACATGAAAAACAATAGTCTCAATATATATATTGGACTGAGGTTTTGAAAAGGGTGGTAACAGTTGTAAAATTTTTGTTGGAGTGGGGGTTGGCTTTCCAAGGCACCACTGAAATATTTGGCAGGTGTAGTGTAATGAACCCAGTTCAGTTCATTATTCGTACAAAATAGGTTTTTTGCACTTTAGAAATATATAAGAATAAGAAATTTATTTAACAAAGACACATTTAGGACACCCCATGCAACATGCATCACTGTTGCATAAAATCATGGATGTGCTACCAATCTTTTGTTAAATGAACCCTTTATAGTGTATAAAAATACAAAAGCATATTTGGCATATAGCAGAAAACGTGTTAATCTAATATAAACATGTGATATAAGATCATCCTGTATTAGGTTACACAGAGAAATTACATGATACTTCATTCTGATTAAGGAACGACCTTGAGGGTTTGCATACAAGAATGAATTCTTCATACTTTGAGTTGTTAGAACAGTGATTCCCAAGCACTGTGCCGCTGCACATTAGTGTGCCGTGAGAGATCATCAAGTGTACTGTGGAAAATTATCCAAATTCACTTAATTGGTCTGAAAATTATTATTTATTTACTGCAAATAATTTGTCTTCGTTCGTCTATGCTACAGTGACAGGCAGAACAATTAAATACTCTTCTGCTAGGTGGCAGCAGATGGCTAATTAATCTGTGTACCTACCTGTTGCCATTCAAACAGTAGAATTAGTGATGCTTCGGCTATGACAGCAGTGATAGCGATGGATAAATATCTGAAAAGAAAAAGTACACAATCTGAACTGGGTACTGGAGAAAACTGTGACCCAGATGAAGGCCCTAGTATGAGTAGTGGTCAGAAGAAAGCAAAAAAGGTGAGCTCAAGACAATACAATGAAAGTTATCTTTCCTTTGGATTTACTTTTACTGGGGAACCAACCGACCCGATTCCGTTATGCTTGGTATGTGGGGAAAAGCTGTCCAGCAGTGCCATGGTTCCTAGCAAACTTAAACGCCATCTCCAAACAAAACACCCATCACTTCAAAACAAAAACACCGACTATTTTATTCAACTTCGTGAACAGACTAAGAAACAGGCAGCTTTAGTGAGGAAAACCACAAAGACGAATGAGAGAGCTCTCAAAGCTAGCTACCAAGTTGCTGAACTTATTGGCAAATCAAAACAGGCATACACAGTGGCTGAGACATTAATACTACCTGCCTGCAAAATCATTGTAAATGAGATGCTCGACCCTGGTGCTCAAATAATACAATTGCCAGACGTATTGATGACATGTCTGCAAAAATTGAAAGGATCGTTTTGGAAAAGTTGCACGCTAGTGGAAAATTTGATGAATCTCTGGATATCAGTGGACATGCACAACTTTTGCCAAATGTGTGCTTTGTAGACGGAGACACCATCAGAGAAAACTTCCTGTTTTGCAAGGAATTGCCACAAAGAACAATAGGAGAGGAAAGCTTTCGAGTTGTATCAAAGTACCTTGAACAAAAGGGAACTTAATTAGGAAAACTGCATAAGTGTTTGCACTGATGGAGCAGCCACCATGTTCGGGCACACCAAAGAATTTGTAAGCAGAGTGAAAGTGCAACATCCAGATGTTATTGCGGCGCATTGTTTTCTGCACCGTGAGGCACTCATTGCCAAGACATTACCAGCAGACCTAGCTCCTGTATTGAACGATGTGTGCATGATATACTTTGCGAAGACAAGACCTGTAAAAAGTTGCATGTTTGCATCATTGTGTGAGGAAATGGGAGCGGAGCATAAAGTGCTATTGCTGCATACGGAGGTCCGGTGGTTGTCCCGTGGCAAAGTTTTAGCCTGCGTGTATGAGCTGCGGGAGGAACTAAAAGTGTTTTTGACAATTGAGAGGTGTGATGACGCTAAATTGCTTTCAAGTGATGAGTGGTGTCCATGACTAGCATGTCTGGCAGATATATTTCAACATTTCAATGATCTGAACACACAGATGCAAGGCCGAAATGAAAACCTGCCCACAAGAGCAGATAAAATAAATGGATTTCCTTCAAAGGTGCAGCTCTGGCAACAACATCTGGAAAGTGCCAACCTTGACATGTTCCCACACATCCAGAAATGGCAAAGGTATCAACATTGCTGCACTGTGTGAGACAATAGGCAAGCATCTGAAAACTCTTGAACAGAAGTTGTCATTTTATTTCCCTTCAGTTTCAACTGATTGCCTTGACTGGTTTAGGAACCCATATAGCTCAACCGCAGTTGGAAAGGACATGACTTTGCAGCAGCAGGAGGAAATAACTGTACTGAGAGAAAATCGTGGTTTAAATCTGAGCTTTTCTGATCTACCTTTGGACAGTTTTTGGCTGACTGCTGCCAAGGAGTTCCCCATTCTGGCAAGCAGAGCTATTTCAGCCCTGCTCCCATTTTCCATAACCTACCTATGCGAACTTGACTTTTCAAGCATGACTGCTATAAAAACTAAAAAAAGAGAGAGACTCAGAGCTGTTGAAGAAGATCTTTGTGTGTCTTTCTTCAATTCCTGCGTGTATATCAGCGTCGTGTTCAACTAAACAGGCCCAGGTTTCACACTGAGTAAGTAAATTGTGAGTAAATTGAAACTAGAAGATCATTATATTTCATTACATATACTTTTTGTGACATTTTTGTTTGGTGGTGTGCCGTGGGATTTTTCTAATGTAAAATATGTGTCGTGGCTCAAAAAAGGTTGGGAAACACTGTGTTAGAATACAACTGAAAAATGTAATAGTTTAAAAATGTATATACGTTTTCTCCTATACAGGCCTGATAACAGAAATAAAATGTGTATGTCAGAAGTAATAAGTGAGTCTGACCAATTTTTAAAGTCTCATATAATGTAATTTAGTAATACAGGAGTAGAAACTTCCTTGTAATTTTTGTCAACCACATACAAAAAATTTATTGGAGCTCGAGTGTGCTCAGAAATTGTTGAGGAAGTTAAACTGGCCAAATTCTTTTCAGTCAGTATTGATTCAAGTCCTAAAGTTTCACACGTAGATCAGCTTACATTTGTCCTCCGTTATGTGAATCCTGATTGACAATGTAGATAATCTGGTTGAGCGAACGCTGGTGTGACTGGTTGCCGCTGCTCACCAGTAACTTTTTAACTTTTTTATGATTAACTTACAATGTAATGGACTAATCATCTGTTTCATTTTTATTTTGGGCAGATTTATTCGTTGAGTTTTATTTTTCAATCATTTAAAGTTAGACTGATTTCTAGCTCGACTGGTGATTTGGCTGTGTATGGACTATTTTTCCGTCTATCCCCACTTTGAAACTTACTTTGTTCTCCGGACATCTGAGTTGTCTGCGTCTTCGCTTAACACGTAGACCGGTAGGATATTTATTTAATTCATGTTTGTTTGGTCCCTCCTGTTGCTCACTATCCTACCTGCAACAGGCCTGCTTCAGTACTCAGTTGCCGAGGTCCTGCGACTGTGCTTCCACCTGTCCGAGCTTCCGCTGACTGGGCTATATCTCCATCCGGACATCGTAATCGTCCCCTGAGCCTGAGATACATCCACCACGGGTCCCGCCAGAGTATCCAAGCTGACAGTTTGAAAATAATAAACTCCATCTGGTGCAGTTCTCGACGTCCTCCACGTAACTTAGGCACAGTCACTGACCACAGTGTGTTAGCCAACCTAGCCCGGTCGGCTAACACCGTTGCTAAATGTGATAACGCCATTGTCAACTTTGGTATGTTGAACATCCGCTCACTTACGAGCAAGGGGCCTCTCATCTATGATCTCCTCACTGACCGTAAGTTTGACTTTTTCTGTCTAACCGAGACATGGCAACAACCTCATGACTTTTCCCAACTTAATGAATCCACTCCCCCGGGGTTTGTTTACATTTCTCAACCCTGTGGCTCTAGCCGAGGATGAGGTCTTGCGTTAATGTATTGTGAGAAGTGGAAAGTCCTGCCGTTGTCTGTTCCTGCTTTCGGTTCATTTGAATCTCTTGTGTGTCAATTAACTGGACCTATTCCTACTATTATTGCAACTGTTTACCAGCCCCCTAAACCAAATAATGACTTTCTGAACGACTTTGCTGTTTTCCTTACACACTTATCTACTGTTTCATCAAACATAACACTTCTGGGGGATTTCAATATACATATGCATAATATCAATGTCCCTATTACGAGAGACTTTACATCATGGTTTGAGAGTTTTGGATTCCAGCAACATACTGATGTTCCCACTCATTCCAAAGGACATATCTTGGACTTGATTTGCTGTTCTGGAGTTACCCCGCTTGATTGTACTGCGGATGATCTCCCCATAACTGATCATTTTCTTATTTCATTCAATGTTAAACTTGCACTTTCCAACACTAAGCTTTCCAGTCTTATGTCTTTACATATTAAGAATATTAACATAGACTCTCTTTCCTCTAGTATTGATTTCCTTATGGACATTCATAATTTATCCACTCCTGAAGAACTGGTCTCACACTATAACACTGGACTTAATGGTATTCTTAACTCTGTCGCTCCATTAAAAGCTAAATCTGCTTCTTTCTATTTTCTGCTCCCTGGTTCACGCCTGAACTTTGGCTTTTGAAAGCCAAAGGCTGGCAACTTGAATGGTTGTATAAAAAAACTGGACTCTTTGTTCACAAAGAGATGTACAAAAACCATATACTTTATTACAAGGACTATGTTGCCCAAACTAAATCTAACTAATATACTCACATTATTTCTTCCAATGAAGGCAACACCAAGTAATTGTTTTCACTGCTTAATAAAATCAAACATCCCCTGGATTCTTTACCTTCTCACCTTTACTCGACTAATTTTTGCAATTCCCTTATGTCCTTTTTTAATGAAAAAATCCAGAAGATTCATTAGTCCCTTGGTACGGATTCCTCCAGTACTTCATTTGAATTTCACCCACCAACTCACTCATTTTCCTCTTTCAGGCTTCCTACTTTCTCAGAAATCTCAGATCTTGTCTGTAAGTCTAGGCCATCCACCTGTCAACTGGACCACCTCCCTGCAGTTCTGGTCAAAGCCCGCCTTCCCTCTCTGGGACCTCTTATTTCTATTATAATCCACTCTTCTCTCATTACTGGTACTGTACCTTCATCTTTTAAAACTGTTGCAATAACCCCAATACTGAAAAAACCTGGTGCCGATCTGACTAATTTCAGTAATTTTCGTCCTATTTCTAATCTACCCTTCATTTCCAAAATTCTTGAAAAGATAGTGGCTATTCAACTTCATTCTCATTTATCTCAAAATAATCTGTATGAACAGTTCCAGTCTGCTTTTCGTCCCCTCCACAGTACAGAAACTGTACTTATAAAAATTACTAATGACCTCCTTATGGCAGCTGATTCTGGTTTAATTACTATTCTCATCCTCCTTGATCTGAGTGCAGCCTTTGTCACACTACTCTTCTCAATAGATTATCTTCGATTTGCATTACCCACACTCCACTAGATTGGTTCAGATCCTACCTCCCAGGCCGCACTCAATTTGTTCATCTTAAAACTTTCACATCTCAACCCTGTTACTTCAGGTGTGCCCCAGGGCTTTGTCCTGGGACCCCTCCTTTTCATTATTTACCTCCTTCCCCTTGGAAATATCTTTTGTAAATATAACATTAGATTCCACTGTTATGCTGATGACACCCAGCTCTATCTCACTAGCAAACCTACTGTTTCCTTTCCATCCTCCTCGCTTATTGATTGCATAGCAGAAATCAAATCCTGGTTTTCTTCATATTTTCTTAAATTAAATAGTGACAAAACTGAGGTTCTCTTCATTAGTACAAAATCAACATTATCCAAAACTGATAATTTTTCATTTGTTATTGATAATTCCTCTGTCTCCCCTTCCCCACAGGTTAAGAGTCTGGTGTCATCCTTGACAGTACTTTATCCTTTCAGTCCCACATCAATAACATCTCCTGGTCTGCATATTTCCAATTGTGTAACATTAATCGTATTCGCCCCTCCCTCACTCCCCACACCACTGCTATTCTTGTTCATAGCCTTGTCACTTCTTGTCTGGATTATTGCAATTCCTTTTTCTTTGGTCTTTCTCGCAAATCTCTTTATATGCTTCAACTGGTCCAGAATTCAGCTGCCCGCATCATTACTAGAACCCCCTCTATTCACCATATCACTCCCGTTTTGCAGCAGCTTCACTGGCTTCCAGTTAAGTTCTACATTCAATTCAAAATTCTTCTGTTCACTTTTAAGGCTATCCACAACCTTGCCCCCCCCCCCCCCCATATCTGTCTGACCTCCTCCATGTTTCCATTCCCTCCCGTACCCTTAGATCCTCTTCCTCCATTCACTTGACTGTTCCCTTCATCTGTCTTACCACTATGGGGAGCAGAGCATTCAGTTGCTCTGCTCCCCAGCTCTGGATCTCACTACCATTTGCTCTGTATGATTTAAATTTTTGTATTTTAGTTTTGTTTATAATCTGTGTTTTATCTATTGTTCAGTGTCCTTGAGTGTTTAGAAAGGTGCCTACAAATAAATAAAATGTATTATTATTATTATTATTATTATTATTATTATTATTATATGTTAAGGGTTTACAAAGGTTTGTAAGCTTAAATTATTAAAAACCAGTCCACTAATTGAATGGATTCTGTGTGCAACACACACTTACTGAATCTTGTTTGAGTAAATGCCGTAAGGTGTTGCATTGAGGAAAATGAATGTTTGAACTTTGTGCAAAGTTTGTTCAACTTCTGCTCCAAGGCAGCAGTTAGGTGGAAGTTGGTAACCGTGGGATTGTGCCCCAATGAGAAATCATTGGATTGAAAATTTCAAATCTTGGTTTTATACAACATAGGCTCCTCCAACTCAAGCCACACAAGTATTATGCAGATATTATGCCAATATTTCAAAATCCTTGAAGAGTACTGCAGATGACACCAACCAGAACCTTGCAACCAAAGATGATACAAGGTCACTACACATAAAATTGATAAATTCAAAGTTGTTTTTTTGTGCAGCATGTGGAATTGTGTTCTTCAGTATTTTCAGAATTGAACACAAACATCGAGGCCCACTTTGTGACTCACCACGACCCACTACCCTTATAATAATGGCGTGACCCACTTAGTGGTTGAGGGACACTGACCTAAATCATCTCATTCACTTGAGAGTAATTTGCTTCACAAATTGGACTTTACAGACCTGAACAATGTCTTTGCTGTGAAGAAATCTAGAAGATATAACTTCCAAAGGTAAGCTTCTATCTATGTAAATTACATTATGGTTTTAATTTGGATTCTTACTGTGTTGCTTTTATTTTAGGCTCCATTACTGACTTAATAATTCTTGGTTAGAGATGGTATGTATTGTGTGGGCCTTACTGAGCTGAGGTCACACCCAAGGATGTGTTGTATGGGGTGTATCTCTGTTTTCTTTGCTTGCTGTGGTACTTGCTCTTGCTGTGCTTGTGTTGTGCGGGTATGGCTACAAAGTATAATTTTAATCTTTGACACAGCATACTCCATCTCTCTCTACAAATTTGTCATCATCTCGGATTCTGTTTCTCTGGTTCTTGTGGCCATCCTTATGGTATGACAATGCATACTCTTACTTATTACTTAGTGACCACTTGTTGTTCTTGTGTAGTGGTTATTCAAGTCTAGTCAATTCCTAAGCTTTGACATTACACATTACACTCAGAAGAGGCTTTCTTTTTTTGTTTTGATGGTATATAATTTATATTGTAGTGTGGCCCCAGCAACGATTCAAGCCCAGGGGCCCCATGCTCCCTAAGCCTCCTGATGACATTAACTGTCAATTGTAAATTGGCTGAATGAAAGCAAATGAAAGCAAATGAATGTATGTGTAATTCCTTGTGATGGATTTGTAAATAAATTGTTAGTTAGTTCAGGAACATAGAGGGTCAACATTTTGAACTGAATATTTGAACCTTATTTTACGAGTCTGAGGACTTCTATATTTGCAGCTACTTTTTCAAACAACTTTACAGCTCTGATCAGTGGCAAATCTTCAGTTTTCTCTCTGAAATACACAATAACTTCGACACAGTCCACTTCATTGGCAATAGTAAGCATTTTTATAATTTTTGTAATTGTTATACTATCTCATTTACCTCTATCTCCCGCACTGACATATTGAATCAGGCATAAGCAATCTACAGAAGACGATTCACCAATCAAAACACAGTATGTGCTAGAGCCCACCCACTCAACGATGACAAGTGAAAGTAACACTTTTATTTCAAACTGCATGTCATGATGCGTTTGGAGGAATATTATGGACAAAATTAAATAAATAAGCAACAAAAAACATTTCTTGACACATTTATTTATTTATGCTCACATTTCATGACACATTTATTGATTTATGCTCACATGTCACAGTACGTTTATTCATTTGCACATTTACTTGTTTATCTATTTATATAATTTTGTCTGAAATATTCCTCCATCCAGGAATACAGTTCACACAACAGTAATGAACTTTACGAAGACAGTAAACCAACAAAATATTACATTTTCTGGATGATAAGGCAGAGACGACTTTTTAGTCTGGTTACAAATTTTGCAAAGATGGTGATTTAATAGACAAGAGATTCAAACAGTGGGCTCTACAAAGCTAAATTTGCTGAATTGCTTTACACCTGAGTATCAGATGCTTGAAGATAATTTTAAATAAAAGCAGCCACAACTCCTAAAAGGCTTATTGAATTGCATTGTCATTGTCATGATATTTTAGGTATCATAAGGTTGATGTTGCTTCTTTCATCATCCACATTCCAATCAGTTTCTTCAGTATGGTTCATTCCCTGCTTGCCAGACATGTACTAGTATTTATCAAAGCAATTCTAGATAGCTCAGTTATTTACACCTTATATCCAATCTAAAAGTTTCCTTTATTGTCTAAAAAATTGAATACTGTATATCCTTTCAATTCATGTGTTTGTTTAAAGCTTTACAGTCTAGATGATTTTCTGATATTTGCTCTAACTTCATGGGTTCTCTACTGCATTAAATTCAGCACAGTTGATTATTGATTATCCATTCTGTTTCAACCTATACTGTATACACAGTCCTACATATCTATGTAATTTACCAGCATGACTGTATTTCCTGCTTTGAAGTTTATAACTCCCAACTCACTCTACAAAATAACTCCAAAATGTATACCCACCATGGAAAAGTTGACTAATGTAAGTGCACAGTTTCATACAAACTTTTTTAAACTCAGCACAGACAAAACAGTTTTACTTCCTATGGGGGCAACTTGACAATGTCTGAATCATGACACCTCAATAAAGCACAGCTCTTGCAAAACTACATTAATATTTTCAGTTGACCTTTCCATCCCACAGATATGCTACAGTCAAACTGTATCATCTACAAAATCGTGAGATTGACACTACTTCTCCATATCAAAGGTTAAAATTCTTTTTCTTTGTCTTGTTTTCTCTTTTATAATTTCTAAGCTGGATAGCTGAAGTTTTCATTTTAATGGTCTTCATGAGGAAAGTACAGTATCAAAAAGCTGCAAGTTCAGAATGAAGCTGATGGAGTTTTGACCTCAATGTACTGAACAGACCTCAATGACTTCAATTTTGTTTAAGATGGCTTCAGGTATTGAATCATCTTTAAAAATAAACATCTCCTATGCAAGGTTTTTGTTCCATATATTGCACATACTTTATAAATGTGTTAGACAACTGAGATCTTTGAACACTGTCATTTAAAACTCCTTTACACAATATTTGGAAAATTAGCTTTATGGCTTCTGCTTAACACTAGAATTACCAAAGCCTACGAAAAAACTTGTAAATCCGGCCCACCTTAAATCCCTTTGCACCTCTCTGTCAGCGTCTTTTGTCTTGTAAATGTGTCGATCAGCAAAAGCAGCAAGCAGCCTACTATTCCATCCCCCCACCACCGCAGAACAGGCACAAAAACAGTGTCAGATCCCTTTCTTGGTTTGGGCAGGGTAGTATGTATCGTGATCGTGACTGAGAGAATAAAAGTGAAAAAAAAAAAACGCTAACTTTTTCAAGTACTGTAAATGTACAGCGGCTGTTATTGACACAGATCACAGCTCAAATGTATGTGTTTATTGTATAATATTAACAATAAGAGCAAAAATATAGGGGGTAGTGAGGAGCGCACCGGGAACTCTTGATTACAAGTCAGCAATTCTTACCACTGTGCCACAGAAACTATTGTGTCATCCTTGAACCTTTTGTGAAAGTGTTTATTTGATCTTTAAACTTCAGGCTTCACACATTATATAGTTTATGTCTACACTTTGTCATTTATTGTTAAAATATGAAAAACGTTTCTGTTTTAACAATGTGTTTACACAGATTATTGTAGAAACAGAACACACGTGAAATGCATGTGTTCCAAATAACAATCTATTATTTCCCATCTAAAACTCAAGCAGTTCACTCCCAGATAATGAAGGCTGGAACTGGGAGAACTTTGTGCCCGTTCTGCGGTGGTGGGGGGATGGAATAGTAGGCTGCTTGCTGCTTGTCTTGATCGGCAAATTTGCAAGACAAAAGATGCTGAAGGAGAGGTGTGAAGGGATTTAAGGTGGGCCGGATTTACGGGTTTTTTTATATGCTTTGGTAATTCTAGTGTTAAACTCTCTTCAAAAGTCTATTTGTGAGCTTCGGCCTGTCAAGTCCAGCTTGAAGACTGTTTATGAAATAGGTCTGAATAAATTTTTATGCCTTTACTGTTACATTTTTCTGATCTTTTTAATTCCCATTTTGGGGTTTGTTTGAATATTTCAGTATTGTTAACAATTTTATGCTTTAAAAATGCTGTGGGAGACCCAAGAGGAACACTGGACAGAATGATCAGCCAGATAGAAAGATAACTCTGTGCCCAACCAGTTTAAAATAATGGATGGACCAGCAGAAACTGAAGCTTGGGGACGGTTCCATCCCCTATGCACTAGGTGGCAGAGCTCCTCATATGAGAACTGAGTCAGGACACCTGCAGGGGTGCTAGGGAAATGAAGTCCGGAAGTGCAACCTGTAGTAGTCCCTTGGGATCGATAGAGGGTGCTGTTAGCGGAGGACCTTCCAGGAAGACATGTCGTAGACCCGTAAGCATTCCTGGGTCCAGTATAAAAGAAAGCCCGTTGCCATACATGAACGAGTCAGAGTCGGGAGGCAGCAGGCAAAACTCAGCGGAGATGGAGAAGTAGAAAGAAGCTTATTGTATATTTTCATTATGCTTGTGGAACTGGTCAAAGAGGAGATTTGGAAAGGTGCTTGTGAAGAGAATATGTATTTAAAGAAATTCAGTTATTTTTGCTTTTCGTGACACCATTTTGTTTAGTATGAATGTCATGAAACTTTTCACAGAAACTTCTTATGTCTACTTCTTCCTAGTAAAAGAACTTTAGCTTTCAACTTTCATTTAGTGTTTTTGTTGTTTTGGAGACAGTGCATTTTTATCTTCTTGTAATGACTTTTACATGTTTATTTTCACTATAGTTCATCTCCTGGACCTTTACTATTCAAATCTGCCCTCTCCTGTGTAACGGTAGAACAAAAATCCATCTTATTTCACAGATACTTCCTTCCAGCCTCTTCAATTGTGCTTCATTTATGATCTTTACCAATTCATGTTATATAACAAGATAATACTTTACTATCACCAACACACTATATAGTAACCTGATAGTCTGGTATCTACACTCATAAATTATCAGTTTATCCTGTTCTGTTATTTTGTCTACCAATATTGCAACAAACTCTTCTTTGCACAGTATATTTACATTATAGATGTTTTTGTAACTTTATGATTAAAAATTGCTCAGGTACATTTCAAATCACTGAGTCATTTTAAGTTTTCATTAGTCTCAGTTTAATCTGTTGACCTTTATTTATTTTCTTATTTTGCATTCAGAGTAATATAGTAGTGTGAGATTTTTACTTATAAAAAATAAAGTTTTTTTTTTAACCTGTGAAGCTTTTGAGGCTTCTTTCTGATTGTGCCAGAAAAAAGATCCAAAGCTTCAAAAACAGCAACATTTATTGGCTTAAAGAAATTACAGCAGCCAAGCTTGCATACTGTACAAACCCTCATTGATTGCTTAGTTTCAATCGGACATGTAGACTAAAAGTCTAAGAAAGCTCTGTGTGTTCACTTTGTCATTATGATAATCACATAATGTGCTATTCTAAAGATATAATTGTTGTTATAATATTGTTGTCGTTATGAATACTGTAGCACTATGCCAGTGCTCACCTGCACCGAGGGCCAATCAATTCTCTCTCTTTAAGTCTCTATCCTTAGAAGGACTACTTACTGTATTGTGGCTGCGCTAGCTGAAATTCTTAGGTAACTTTGGATGGCTTGCCATTTTATTGATTGCCCTGCAGAGGTGTTAAATTTCTCAGATGTAGTCTATAAACAATACTCTAGTATAACAGTTCTTATTATCTGGCTGTGTCAGCATGGTATGAAATGTATGGAATATGGTGTTATCTGTGTCCTGTGAGCAGCATAAAGATCACCTTCCTAGGTAATGCTGCAGAAAGTAAATGTGTTATTGGTTTTGTGTTTGCATTTGGCTTCCACAAAAGTGAGACAGATAAAATTACAATTAACAGAACTATTCTTCATCAATAAAACATCAACCTTCTTCAGCATAGAGGCAGCTCAAGTGATGATGAACATATAGATGGGTTTATACAAGAACTGGTGGATTGACACAGGACATAAAGCTAAAATCAGATATAACAGGTTCACTACTGTCATAGAGGATTCAGGTTTGCTGGCATTCTGCCTTGAAGGCTTTTTTAATGGATAGATGGAGGGATGTAGTCTTCTGGGGCCATGTGCTTCCTCAATGTGATAGGTGGCAGCATCTGTCTAGTATATCTCCTACAGTATGTGCACACCTGTATAGCTGCATAGGAGTTGTAATCCCACAGGGAGGCCCTACTAGGATTCTTGGGAGCTGGAAGGGGTAAGCTGTGGGAAACAGCATTCCTCATTTTGGGGAGATTATGTCTGACCCGGAACTGCTTTTCAGGTGCAATGTGGGGGGTAGGAAGTACCTATAAATGAAGCTGCTCCTCCTCACCCAGGTGAGTTAAATTGGGTGTGGAGGACAGACAAAGGTTGCCTGGGAGTAAGGAGTGGCAGAAAAAGAATTGTATTGGTTGGAATTGTGATTTTTTTAAAGAAGCCAGTCTAAAGGTATTTCCTTAAAATAAAAAGGTTAATTTTAAACCTGGGACTTGTCTGTTCAATTGTTTCCAGGGTTGGGGTGCACTTACATCCCATAGAGTTCACACTAGATAAACCTTATATGACATTATGCCAGAGGATAGCTGCAATGAAGGAAAGGTATGTTTACCTTAAATGCTATATAATTACTTCTAAAAATAACTACAAAACAATAAAAATTTAACAATACATGAATATACATCTTATTATTTAGTAATAGTATTCTTTTTCGCTTATTTATACTTTCTATTACTACATAGAGATAGTTAAGCTATCTTCACCACTGAATGAGGGGGAGAGATGGGTCTTCATTTCAAAAGCACAGAATTATGGGAATGCATTTTCAAGTTTATACTGTACGTTACTTTTGGCAGTTATTCTGCAATCAGTTGTTAATAATCTATTTTTGACCCGCTTTAATTCCCCGATTAAATTTTTGGCACTTGCCTTCTCTTAAAAATGCCTACACAGATTCCCAGAGTATACATGCAGAGACCTCTAGGGATGCATTTGTCTCCAGAAAATATTCAATTTGCTTGGATATGTATTCTGTACAGTTCTCATCAAGTAATGACAGGGGGGTAAGATGCCAGCTATGAGATAAGTATGCAGGGCATAGTAAGTTTAGTTTCATGATAAGAGGGGCATGGTCAGAGATAACAATAGCATTGCACTTACACAATTTGATAATGGACAAAAAAATATTACTTATGAAAAAATAATCAATTCTTGAGTAACAATGATGAACTTGTGAGAAGAAGAAATATGCTCTAAGGTTAAGATTTAAAAACTTCTACGGATCTGATAAGTTCAGATCCATTACATATTTTATACAGTAATCCCTCCTCCATCGCGGGGGTTGCGTTACAGAGGCACCCGCGAAATAAGAAAATCCGCGAAGTAGAAACCATATGTTTATATGGTTATTTTTATATTGTCATGCTTGGGTCACAGATTTGCGCAGAAACACAGGAGGTTGTAGAGAGACCAGGAGCTTTATTCAAACACTGCAAACAAACATTTGTCTCTTTTTCAAAAGTTTAAACTGTGCTCCATGACAAGACAGAGATGACAGTTCCGTCTCACAATTAAAAGAATACAAACATATCTTCCTCTTCAAAGGAGTGCGTGTCAGAGAGAGAGAGAGAGGAAAGCAAACAAATCAATAGGGCTGTTTGGCTTTTAAGTATGCGAAGCACCGCGGCACAAAGCTATTGAAGGCGGCAGCTCACACCCCCTCCGTCAGGAGCAGGGAGAGAGAGAGAGAGAGAGAGAAAAACAAGCAGTCAAAAATCAATACGTGCCCTTCGAGCTTTTAAGTATGCGAAGCACCGTGCAGCATGTCGCTTCAGGAAGCAGCTGCACACAGAAGGTAGCAACGTGAAGCATAATCTTTCAGCATTTTTAGACGAGCGTCCGTATCGTCTAGGTGTGCGAACAGCCCCCCTGCTCAATCCCCCTACATCAGGATCAGAGAAAGTCAGCGCAAGAGAGAGAGAGAGAGAAGTAAGTTGGGTAGCTTCTCAGCCATCTGCCAATAGCGTCCCTTGTATGAAATCAACTGGGCAAACCAACTGAGGAAGCATGTACCAGAAATTAAAAGACCCATTGTCAGCAGAAATCCACGAACCAGCAAAAAATCTGCGATATATATTTAAATATGCTTACATATAAAATCCGCGATAGAGTGAAGCCGCGAAAGGCGAAGCGCGATATAGCGAGGGATTACAGTAATTATTTTAGCAGTATTAGATGTTATTGCCGCTGTAGCTGGTGTGGGTTTAAAACACAATTAAAGCCTCTGGCCATTATAATTTTATGAGTGTTCACATTAGGAATGATGCAAATACATTTTGGATGAAACCTCTATCATCCAGATTGGGTACGTAAATATTTATCAGAAGCACTTTAGTGTTAAATAAATTACCCATCACCACGTCATATCACCATTCAGGATCACATATTACGTTTGACGCTATAAATGGGATAGTTCTGTGTATTAAGATTTCCACACCACTTGTTTTCTTTGTATAGCTAGTGTAAATAATTTGGCCAATCCAATCCTTTGCAGTGAATGAATATTTCCTTTCTCTTTAATTCATGATTTAGACCTTTCACATTCCAGCTTACAAAGTTCATTGTTTGGTGATAAAAACATTGCTTCTGAACTTTTGTTGATATTTAGTAGTCTTAAAGTTAAGGTAGTACATTTTTACATATAGCCTATTGTTGTGTTGGCATTAACAGTTACTGGGGTAGAAAGGATAAATAAGAAATAGCAGAGCTTTCCTTCTCTCTCCCTCACCCCCTAATTTGCCTTCCCTAGTAAGACAGATCACATTTCACAAAGTCCCGGTCCTCTGAAATGCCAAGAGAGACAGAGCACATCCAGAAAAGAATGACTCCCCTAGCAGCAGTGTAGAAAAGGTTAAAATTGATGTTACTTTGGAAAGTACAGTCTCAGTGCAATAAACCTAGGGAATGATATTAAACAGTTCCCATGGAGACTAAGATAACGAATGATAGTACATTCCCAATACAATAAATAAAGGATATAAAGGGAAAAAAGGAAAGATGGGAGAAAGAAAACTCGCTATAAATAGCTAGCTACCTTGTGGTTGCCAAAAAGTACATACAATTAAAGAAATTTCAATATAATAAAATAATTGAAGTTTGAAAAAAGGGGGAAAGGTAGCTGAAAAGGAAGTAGAATACATAGTTACGGCAAATGTCATATTACAAATAGTCCAAACACCACTTCATATTCCTTCTTAGACAGGAAGAGAAGTTTATATTTGAAAATAAACACATTCATGATTTTTCCGATTTCTCACCTTCAGCAGCTGCTACATGTGCCGCATTTTACAGAATTAAACAGCAACTTACACAAAGCTGAAATCAGATACAACTTCTTGTGTCTTGCTAAAGTGAAAGTGGATATTCAAGGCAAGTTCTGCATTTTTAGTTCTCCAGATGAAGCAGAAACAGAGCTAAGAAAATTGATCCTAACACTTTTTTAAATACAATCGTGAGTCAGATTGTGTCCTGGCAAGGCAAAGAAGATTTTACCTTCTATTTGATCCATGAGACTTTTGCCATAATTATTCTATTTCCTTCTTGGCTATTTTTACGTTTTAATTACAATTACAATTTTTCTTCTTCTCCCCAAAGGGGACTGTTTAACATCATACCCTTGGTTTTTTGTATTAGGATTGCACTATCATACTTTATGTGCTTATCCATGGCTACTGTTTAACATCATTCCCTGGTTTTACTCTTTCGGGACTATTTAAGATTATATTCTAGGTTTATAGTATTTGGACTGTATTTTCAATAGATATCTCTAGCTTAATCCCTCTACACAGTTGCTGGGGGGCTTGTTTTGTTTTGAATATGCTCTTTCTCTGGGTATGTCAGAGGATTGGGACTTCATGAAGTGCCTCATGTGGGTAGGTAAAATGGAGGAATGGGGGGGCTGGGGGGGAGAGAAAGAGAGAAAGCTATTTCTAAACTATCCTTTTAACCCTTATAATTGTAAGTGCCAACACAACAATAGGCTTCATAGGAACAACTCCTGGCAGTTTGTGAGCTGGAATGTGAAAGGTCTCAATCATGAATTAAAAAGAATGTATTCTCTCATCTAAATAGTCTAAACACCAAGATAGTATTTTTACAGGAGACCCACTTACTAAGCAAAGATCAGTTTGGGATCTGGCCAAATATTTCACTCCAGCAATACAAAGAAAACTAGAGGAGTGGTACTTTTACTACATTGAACAATGTCATTTGTAGTATCAGATTAAATATCTGATTCTGAAAGGAGATATGTGATCATCATGGGTAATTTATTTAATTGTAAAGTGATTTTGATAATTATCTATACACCCAATATGGGTGATAAAGACTTCATCCAAAACATATTTTCATCCATCCCTATTGTGAATGCTCATAAAATTATAATGGCCGGAGACTTTAATTGTGTTTTAAAACCAGACCTGGGGCCTCATGAATAAACGGTGCGTACGCACAAAAATGTTGCGTATGCCCGTTTCCACGCTCAAATCGCGAGGTATAAAACCTAAACTTGGCGTAAAACCACGCACATTTTCACGGTAGCTTAAACCCTGGTGTACGCAAGTTCTCCGCTTGGTTTTGCAAACTGGCGGCACCCAGCGTCAAAGCAGTGCTTTTGCTCCAGTGTGGTTTCCCTTTCTTTTTAGATCCACATCCCTGAAGCGGCTTTATCATATACACTGAAATTAACCGCATATTGTTCATTAGTTTAAAGCATCTGATTGTAATTAACCTGTAACAATATAATGATCCACGGAATGGCCAAACTATTCCAAATACCATAGCTGTTTCAGAGTTGTTACTCTCACTGCACCTTCTTCTTCTACTTTCAGCTGCTCCCGTTAGGGGTTGCCACAGCGGATCATCTTTTTCCATATTACTCTCACTACACCACTCGGAGCAGCTGCTTGGAAAGAGTATTATTGGTATACAGAATCGAGCACACGCTGCCTCAGCCATTCGCTATTTGAACTGCTCTCATCCAACAAACACTTCAGAGCCTTTCCTGTACGGACCTCGCGGTTCTGAAGCAGTTTCATCCCAAGAACTATAAACGCACTCAATCAATCCATCAAGTACTTCTTATAGAACTGTTTGTACTTACAAGTACAATTACCTCACTGTAAACTTGCGATACAGTTATAATATTGCACAACCTGAGCCACTTTATAAAGCGCGTATTTACATATGATGACAATATCATTTTTAAAATGAAATGCAGTAAAATATGTTTATTACATTATATAGATAAAGTGTTAACATAATTTAAATAATCTATATTGTTAATAATTAAACATTTCAGGACACAGTGCTGCACCGCTACCGACGAGCTGGCACCCCGATTATTCCAGCCTCGCGCTGTATTCTTGCTGAGGCTGGTGCGACACTGGAAAGATAGATGGATAGAATAATTAAACATGTACTACGAAGATATTTCAATGTTCCTTAAAAGTTTTGAAGAATCGGCGTTCTAAGCTTACAGATGGCTTAACGTCTATTACAGAGCTGGTTGTGTGGCGATTGGTTACTTTGAGAAAGAACAGGAAGGACAGGAATTGGGGGTTAGTACGTTTGAAAGAGACAGTACTGCTGCAATAAATTATTTCATCGAAGTTAGTGCATGGCGCAGCAAGCATCTTGCGGGAGGCAGGTACAATCTGTGGACGAGGCACCAGCTCGTCACTATCACTGCGCCACCGTGTTCCCATGTTTAATAACATGCTTTAATTCCTGTCATCATGAAAATATCAAGTAAACATCTCAGTATTTTAATTATTCAGAGAGTTGTAATATCACGAATGTAATGGACTCTGTGTCCTGTCAGAGGAAGAGAAAGCCCGTTTAAGAAGCATGTAGTGATTCACACACATAGAGCACATAGAAGAACACATACAAAACAGAGCATTTAACGTGCTACTTTAGTTATGATGGTATTTGAGAAACTATTAAACGATTTAAAGATGAAGTTTATGATGTTCTACTTTAATGACAAAATAAACTATGTGATTGAAGTGGAAATTTCGAGATTAAAGTTGGCATTTTGAGCTTTTTTCTCACTGTGGTGGGCTACGACTTGCCTTTTCACGGCGAGTTTGATATCCAACCACTTCTTTTTTTATTTCGGGCACTGTGCGACTTTGTGAACTTGAGCTTTCAAGTTTCTCCGACACTCTATGTCACTCGATTAACTTCCTTTTGTTGTTTATACCACTGTTTAAACCAACAAGTAGTAAGTTTTTCCTTGCCTCCACTTGGTATTCGCTGAAATTTTTCTATTTTCCCCCATGCTTTTGTTGTTATCTTTTCACAGAAAGCTAAGCTTAAGGGCTATTTATATTGATTTGCATATTCAAAGAGGCATAATTCTGGGAGGAGTTGGAGCAGGCACGTGGACGTGCGTTACTTTTCACGCTGACTGGGATTTATTTAGCGGAAGAACGTGGAAGTTGGCGTTCTCACAGATTTATGTATATGGATTTTTTTGTGTGTACGAACATTTTCACTTTTGTCCGTACACTATGTTATAGTGTGAATTCTACGCACGCCGTTATGCATGAGACCCCTGGAAAGGTCTTTTGCCACAGTGGTGATAACAGTTAACACTGCAAAAACAATCACACAGTTTGTAATTGATCACAGCTTTTCAGACCCTAGGAGATTTACAAATCCAAACTCAAGAAAATATTCTTTCTTCTTACCAGTATGTCACTGTTACTCAAGAATTCGTTATTTTTTAATATATACCAATTTTTTGCACACGATCAAATCTTGCTAGTACCACGCCCCTGTGATAATGGAGCTCAAATCATTGTGCGCCACATACTCATCTTGCACCTGGTGTCTTAACTCACTTTTATTAGCTGATGAGAACTGTATAGAGTTTATAATCAAGTAAATAGATTTTTTAGAGACAAATACATCCCCAGAGATCTCTGCAGCAATACTGTTGAAACTCTGAAGGCATTTTAAGAGGACAGATTATTTCATATCTCTCCCACAAAAAAAAAAAATTGAAACCAAGAAGGCATCTGAGTTAATCAGTGAAATTACCAGAATATATCAAAAATATGCTAGGTTCCCAAAAGAGAATTTTATAGGAAAAGACAGGCTTTGCATTCAGAACTCAACTTCTTGACAGCAAAAGAAAGAGTACAACTAATTTTTAAATTGTGACATCATTACTACGAACACAGAGAGAAGGCGAATAAAATCTTAGCTCAACAAATTCATAAGCAGGAAGTTTGCAGTGCAATACCAATAATTACCAATACAGATGGAGACAAAATCATTGACCATAAAAGTATAATGCACAAATCCAGAAACTACTATAAGTCCTTATATTCTACTCAGTTTAAATAAGACAAGACACAATCTATTGTGTCTTTCAGTGCATCACAGACACCACAGCTAGATACTCTTAGTGCAGAGGAATTGGATAAACCTCTGACACGCTCAGAATTACTAGACACTATAAACTCACTTCAGAGTGGAAAAGCAGGGCAGCAGGCCCTGATAGCTACCCTGCCAAATTTTATAAAAAAAAATTTCAATTAGGTTAGCTCCCCTTTCATTAGCAACATTTATAGAAGCCAGAAACAATAAAATTCTACATCAAACTTTTCACCAAGCATTAATTTCCATCTTTCCTAAGAAAAATAAGGACCTATTACAATGTGCATCTTACAGAATAAACCAGATTTATTAAAGGCAGACACTTAGCTTCCCATCTTCGACGCCTATTTAATGTAATATATTCACCCACAAAGTCTAACAACCAGGAAATCTTAGCGTTGGATGCAGAAAAAGCATTTGATATGGTTGAATGGGACTATCTATTCATTAAATTGTACAAATTTGGGTTTGGCCCGAATTATTATGCATGAATCAAACTACTGTATATCAGTCCAGAAGCTTCAGTTTGTATTACCAACATTGTTTCAGACTACTTCAAACTAGAACATGGTAGTAGACAAGGAATGCCCCCTATCACCACTGCTTTTTGCAATCACTTTTGAGCCATTGGCAGTTCACATTTGGAATGCTTCTGAGATAAAGAGGATTATCAGAGAAGAACATGAACAGAAAATATCAGTATATGCAAATGATATGGTACTATATATATATATATAATATATATATATATGTATATATATATATATATATATATATATATATATATATATATCCACAAAATACTGTGCCTTGAGTCCTGATAGAACTAGCAGAATTTCAAAAGATATCTGAAATCAAAATTCATTTGAATAAAAGTATGCCCTTTCCAGTGAACTCTCTAACACACAATATTAGTTTGGACATACAGTGGAACCTCGGTTCACGACCATAATTCGTTCCAAAACTCTGGACGTAAACCGATTTGGTAGTGAACCGAAGCAATTTCCCCCATAGGATTGTATGTAAATACAATTAATCCTTTCCAGACCATACAAACTGTATGTAAATATATATATTTTTTTAAGTGTTTAAGGACAAATATATAGTGCATCCAGAAAGTATTCACAGCGCATCACTTTTTCCACCTTTTGTTATGTTACAGCCTTATTCCAAAATGGATTAAATTCATTTTTTTCCTCAGAAATCTACACACAACACCCCATAATGACAACATGAAAAAAGTTTACTTGAGGTTTTTGCAAATTTATTAAAAATAAAAAAACTGAGAAATCACATGTACATAAGTATTCACAGCCTTTGCTCAATACTTTGTCGATGCACCTTTGGCAGCAATTACAGCCTCAAGTCTTTTTGAATATGATGCCACAAGCTTGGCACACCTATCCTTGGCCAGTTTCGCCCATTCCTCTTTGCAGCACCTCTCAAGCTCCATCAGTTTGGATGGGAAGCGTCGGTGCACAGCCATTTTAAGATCTCTCCAGAGATGTTCAATTGGATTCAAGTCTGGGCTCTGGCTGGGCCACTCAAGGACATTCACAGAGTTGTCCTGAAGCCACTCCTTTGATATCTTGGCTGTGTGCTTAGGGTTGTTGTCCTCCTGAAAGATGAACCGTCGCCCCAGTCTGAGGTCAAGAGCGCTCTGGAGCAGGTTTTCATCCAGGATGTCTCTGTACATTGCTGTAGTCATCTTTCCCTTTATCCCGACTAGTCTCCCAGTTCCTGCCGCTGAAAAACATCCCCACAGCATGATGCTTCCACCACCATGCTTCACTGAAGGGATGGTGCCAGGTTTCTTCCAAACGTGACGCCTGGCATTCACACCAAAGAGTTCAATCTTTGTCTCATCAGACCAGAGAATTTTCTTTCTCGTGGTCTGAGAGTCCTTCAGGTGCCTTTTGGCAAACTCCAGGCGGGCTGCCATATGCCTTTTACTAAGGAGTGGCTTCCGTCTGGCCACTCTGCCATACAGGCCTGATTGGTGGATTGCTGCAGGGATGATGGAGGCCACTGTGCTCATTGGGACCTTCAAGGCAGCAGAAATTTTTCTGTAACCTTCCCCAGATTTGTGCCTCGAGACAATCCTGTCTCGGAGGTCTACAGACAATTCCTTTGACTTCCTGCTTGGTTTGTGCTCTGACATGAACTGTCAATTGTGGGACCTTTATATAGACAGGTGTGTGCCTTTCCAAATCATGTCCAGTCAACTGAATTTATCACAAGTAGACTCCAATGAAGCTGCAGAAACATCTCAAGGATGATCAGGGGAAACAGGATGCACCTGAGCTCAATTTCGAGCTTCACGGCAAAGACTGTGAATGCTTAAGTACATGTGCTTTCTCCATTTTTTTATTTTTAATAAATTTGCAAAAACCTCAAGTAAACTTTTTTCACTTTGTCATTATGGGGTGTTGTGTGTAGAATTCTGAGGAAAAAAATGAATTTAATCCATTTTGGAATAAGGCTGTAATATAACAAAATGTGGAAAAAGTGATGCGCTGTGAATACTTTCCAGATGCACTGTATATTTGTCCTTAAAAGCTTAGAATGCACAGTGTAATAGTAAACTAAATGTAAAAACATTGAATAACACTGAGAAAACCTTGAACAACAGAGAAAACTAACACTGCAATAGTTTGCGCTACCAACCACTGGCTAAAAACACTTTTTTTTAATGAGTTTTAAGCACAATGAAAAAAATGAACATTTGAAAAAATCCGTAATTTAATAAACCACCAAGAAAAGTAACATTGCAACAATGCACGCTTGAACCGATCGCTGTAAACAGAAGTGAAAACAAAATCAAGCCCAGTGCATTCTTTAACTGCCTTCCTACCTTATGCATCCAGCCCCCTCTCTCTCGCGCTGCCTGTGTGTGTGCGTCTGTCTCTCTCTCCCGCGCTGCCTGTGTGTGTGTGTGTGTCGCACTATCTTGCTCACTGCACAGGAAATGCACAGGGAGAGACTGGACATATACAAACCGAAAGGGAAACTGGCTTGTTCGTATACCAAGTGTGTGGTCGTAAACCGAGGCAAAAGTTTGGTGAACTTTTTGGTCGTAAACCGATTTGTACGTGTACCGAGACATTCATGAATCGAGGTTCCACTGTATTCCCCTTTATCATTGCAGATCAGTTTAAATACCCAAGAGTAAACATCGCAAGTTAACATAAAACTCTTTTTCAACAAAATTTTGCTGCCTTCATGGAAAAACTTGCATAGATGGTCTACCCTCCATCTCAGTTTAGCAACACTATCAAGCTGAATATCCTTCTTTTTCTGTTTCAGAGCATCCCCATATACATTAACAAATAATTTTTAAGAAATAAGATTCAATCATAACCTCATTTATTTGGAAAAAAAAAACATTAACGCATCCAAAGGGCAACCCTACAAAGATCCAAGGCAGAAGGTGGCATGGCTCTACTTAACTTTCAGTTTTATTACTGGGCGGCAAATATACAAGATAGAAAAACTTGGACACAAATAGATGAACATACACAGGCTTGGTCAGCAATAGAAATAGAATCCTGCAGTACTTCTCTATGTTCCTTGCTTTGTGGTCCAGTAAATACAAGTTATCATCAATATACTTACAACCAAATTGTGCTTCATTCACTCTTAATATGGAACCATTGTAGGAAGTAGTTCATTATAAAGAAGATTTTATCTGTGGAACCTCTGCACGATAACCACTCTTCCAACCTCTCAAACTTAAATAGTTTTTAATGTTTGGAAAACACAGAGGATTAAATCACTTAGAGATCTGTACATAGGTAATGTTTTTGCATCCTATGAACAATTACACTCCAAATTTAGCTTCCCATCAACTCAATTTTTCCCACTATTTCCAAATTAGAAACTTTACTAAACAAAACCTGGCCAATTTTTCTCACCTCCAACCTACTTCTATTCCAGAAGAAATACTGATCAGTCTTGAGAACTCAGACAGTATTTGTATAATATATAAAAACATTTTAAACTCCCTTCCTTTCAAAGATCCCAGAGTACAGAGGGAAAAGGATCTGGCATGGGTGGCAGCTATGCACAGAATTCACTCTAGTTCCTTATGCACAAAGCATATAATTATTCAACTTACAATCTTTTATCGAGCAGATCTGCCTTGTTTAAAATTGTCCAAAATCCTTCCAGGGCAAGATCCAACCTGCTAACGTTGCAGTCAAACTCCAGCATCATTGGGCCATATGTTTTGGACATGCAACAAATTAATCATTCTGGACCAATATCTTTAAATGCCTATCTGAAGTCCTCTCCAGTTGTTTTAGAGAATATTTTTTCAGTGAGTTTGGACTTTATCAGTTTTTCAGGGAGACCTTCGATTCTGAGATTATTCCTTCTATATCTTCCAGCGCAGCCAGTTTATCAGCAATTACTTTACATTCTGATTTTTAGCCGTTGCCCTTTTGTCAGCAACATATGTTGATTATTCAACTATTTCAACAGAAGTCATAAACTTTGCTTAACCTCTTCTTTGTTTTTTGGTCTTGTCCTTTTTGTGAGATGGATGGCTAGAGTTGAGCTCTAATAGCAGCGGTGTTATTTTTCGCTTTTTTTTTACTACCATCCCGAGGTATGCTGTATTTAAATAATAAGCGAGTATAAATAACTATGAGTATCAAACATAGGTTTCAGAAAGAAAAGGATAAGGCAACTAAACTTTCACTATAGACAAAACCAGCCTCAAGGTCACTGTACGACCTACCAGAGACTGACCTGGAACAGACGGGTGAAGGAATAGCTCTGCCAGGACCTAACACTGCAGCATCAGCTTCAGTTGAATGCGAAAGTACGGGTGAGGTGGGCAAGGAGGATTTGTTGTGTCTTTTCATCTTCACTGTGAACTGCAGTTAATATCTCAACCAACAACCCGAGTCAGCTGCATCATCCCCAACCAGATTCACAGCTTCTCCAATGGAGTGCAAAGAAGACCAAAATGCAAATTCCGAGCTGAAAGAAATGATTGCCACACTCAGGGGGGGACATAAATGATACCAAGAGTGATGTAAAGAAGGATATAAAGAAAGAAAGAAATTTCCTAAACAAGAAGAATGAGAAATAGCATAAAGATATAAAAGACCTGGAGAAAAATTCAAGTACTAATTTTACTACAGCCTTTAAAGAAATAAAAAAAAAAAATTCTGAAAATAATACAGGAAAATACAAGTAAGTTAGAGAGTAATATTAAAGTACTCGCCCTTCAGCAGTATGTCATTCATAATGTAGTAGTAGGCTCAGTTGGCTAAACACCAGGGGCCTAATTTATAAAGTTGGCACATGCACAAAAAGATTTATAAAAGAAACCTTGATTGGAGACCTTGCATATTCAATATTTTGGAGAAACTGGTAAATAACAACCCCCTTGATCAAGTAGGAAAATCCTGCTAAATGAATACTCGCACACAAAATAATATATGTCACCAAGCTGTGTTTATAATGTGCGTTATTGTGACAAACATTAAGCCTCAAAAGTGATGAAAATGATGTACAGGTTGTATTTTAAATCCCTTTTAAGAGAGCCCACTACTCTGTATCTGCACTGAGTAACTCTTTTGGTTATTTGTCAGTTTATAGTGGCTACCTGTTGTCACTTTCCAGGGAAATGGCCGACAGGTCAATAATGTCTTAGCAAAGCTTCCCTGCCGGAAGACATTAAACAATGGTGAGGCGCTATATCTAGGGGAAAGGAGTGCATGATCTTGTGCTTTCAGTTGCGGTGCATAGCCAGATACTTCTGAATGCAGGTGACAGCATCTCTTCTTCATATATCATGATTGCATATGTGTGATGTTGATTAGCATGCTCCATTTTCAGGGCAATGTTCAAGGTACGTTCACATACACATATTTACAAGTTGATTGTGATACATAAAGGGTAAGTTACATAAAAATGCGTGTACACCAGGTTTTATAAATCTATTTTTTTTTCCTACCTGCATTTTTCTGTTTTTTTTACCATTTGCATATTTTCATTCTCAAATCCTCGAAACGTTTTATAAATGAGGCCCTAGATCGCCACAGGACTAGTTAAGCTTGGTCCAGATCTCCTTTCATTACTCACTGCAACAAGTCAGGTCTTGATACAGTGTATAGTACAGTACTATTTATAGTTTAAAGTTTTTATCTACTTGTGCATGGTAACTCACCCAACATTCTTTATGTAAAATACCTGTAATTTGCAAAGTCAACAAAGCACATTCAATATTTATAAATATTAACAGTAAGCAACAAAATAAATTGTAAAGAAATTAAAGATGGCAATAACAAAATCTGCCCAGATATCAAAATAAAAGCTTAATTAAGTAATTTTAGGGACTGAGAGTAAAGTAAATTTTACAGGTAAAAATGTAAACCTTTTAAGCTATTAAGAAAATACAAATAGTATAATTTTACCTGTAGTCTTATTTCTTTGACAGTTAAATTCCATGAAACACTAAAGTCAGAGAAATACTGAAGTACTAAAGACACTGCTTCACATAAGGCAGTTTCTACTTCCTAGAAGAAATTGCACAGGGACTCCTTGCCTCTAACATATCTTTGTAATCATTTAAAAGGGCAGTGATACATAAATCAGCACCTTTCCAAGCACAAGGTAGAGAGAGAAAAAGACAAATTCCTTCATCTCAGTGTTAAAATTTTAAATACTGTGTTATAAAACAATGAAAGAATTTTGAAATGCTGGTGGAAAAATCACAATAACAAAACAGAATTCAGTTTAGTAAAGAAAGGCAAACATATGATTATTATTTTTTTTACTTTTCTAAATATTTTTTGTGAATAATATGGTTCCTAAATACCAAATTGCAACTATTTTAATTAGTTTGTTTGCTGAATGGACAATATTTCCATCAGACTAAATCAGAATAAGGTGAATTTTTACGGAGGAGTGAATACAGATGAATAAAGTATTAACTGATAAAAAAGACTACAACTGTAATACAGATAACTAGAATATGTACTGTTGTTTACCAGAATTGTTAAAAATAGAAAACACTGTATTCTTAGTGTAAATTTTTTATGTTTGAATTTGATATATTTTTTCGGGCAATGGTTTTAATATTTCGAAAGTTGTATTCACAAGCTTCATTTTATATATGTGTTTTTATTTAACATCTTTGAGAAGGATTTCTTTTCCGTTTTATTTATTTTTTTGTTAATTCAAAAATGCATCATGCCACCATTTTACAATTTTAGTGGGTAGTTAATGGGTTGCTAGAAAGCTTTGCATGGTCCCAGGAGACACCACAACCCAAGTCTTGAACACGTGCTTATTAGTACTAGCGCTGGACCATTAGTCATGTGCCTGAGATTTCAGATTTGAAATGTGAATAAGGGTTGGTTTAGTATTTTAGGTTCTGATTTTCTCGTAATGGTTCAGTTTTCCACATTTTGATTCAATTCTCAGTTTTAGTGTTTTAGATCTGGTTGAATTATTGTGCTCTTGTTAATGACTCTTGATTATTTTTGTTTGACTAAAAGAACAGTTAAGCTCTCTGGTTTTTGAAAGCAATTCACAGTTGGTTTGGACTGGTCTGTAACTAATTAGATCTAGCAGTTTCACTGTCTCATTTTGTCAGCACATTATTCGAAGTCAGCAGCTGGAAATTAAAAGACAGCAGGAGAGCATCTGTGCTGCGGTCCAGCTGAGCTGCTTTAAGTACTCATGTCTGGTGTAACAGTAGGGAAGTATGGTAACTACAACATTTTCTCAAAACCTATCTGTTTACTATGTACTTGCCTATAAATCTCCAGAATTAGTTCCTTAAGGTACTGGTTTTAAAATAGCATACAACATTTAAAAAAAGGTTTTAGCAGATAAGTTTGAAAGTAAACACTAACTAAAGGGTTTTATTATGGAACAGCAGACATGAAAACCTTTACTTATATGTATGTGCCCTTATTAATCACACTTGATGTTAATTATAAAATAAGTTTTTAACACAGCATTGATAAAAAGACATTAAAAAATAGAAAAATATTAACAAAAATCCCAACAATAATCTATACCAAATCAATAATCCTTATTAAATTACTGTTTACAAAAAATCGAGAAAAACTAGTAAAATTAAAAAAAGAGAAAAAATAAATTATGGTAAACACTGGGAAATAAAGGGAAAAGCATCAGCTTGTATTGAAAAAAAAACAAGGTCAAAAATCACAAGAACTATGAAGAACTAAATCAGAAATTAATTTATAAGACTGAACGCAAAACATAGAAATGAGGATCTCGAATAACTGATGACTCATATATGTTTATTATTATTATCCATCCATCCATCCATCCATATTCCAACCCGCTGAATCCAAACACAGGGTCACGGGGGTCTTCTGGAGCCAATCCCAGCCAACACAGGGCACAAGGCAGGAAACAATCCCGGGCAGGGTGCCAACCCACCGCAGGACACACACAAACACACCAAGCACACACTAGGGCCAATTTAGAATCGCCAATCCACCTAACCAGCATGTCTTTGGAATGTGGGAGGAAACCGGAGCGCCCGGAGGAAACCCACGCAGACACGGGGAGAACATGCAAACTCCACGCAGGGAGGACCCGGGAATCGAACCCAGGTCCCCAGATCTCCCAACTGCGAGGCAGCAGCGCTACCCACTGCGCCACCGTGCCACTATTATTATTATTTTACTTAAGAAAGGAAACATAAGAAACACAACTCAATAAAGTGTAAACAACACAGCAACAAAATGAGAATCTTCCAAAAATACTCAGGGAAAATCAGGAACCACCCAGCTTATAATTTGTTCAAAGTATCTATATATATAATTCACTAAGCCAGAAGACAAGTAGCCAACCATGGAAAGCACGTCGGAAGGGGCGTGGATTCACTAAGCCGCCGACAAGTAAGACACCCATGGCGCACGCAGGAAGGAGCCATGCCCACCAACTCTAAGACCATTGGATGCGACGACAACTTGCAGAGCCACGCCCACCAACTCGGACGCGACGACACAGAAAAAACGGCGTCATTTATATTTGTCTGTCGTAGAGGCCACATGCACCTCTGAGCCACGTTGACTGTTCATAGAGGCATGTTTCTCGTGGAGGTGAATCGCTATATGCAGCGTGTAAAACGGTTTGCGAGGGGTATCCCATGGCATCCTTAAAACAATCCTTTACAACTGAGGTTAAAACACAATGAAGTAAGCAGTCTTTAAAAACCAATATGCCCTGTGCCTCTGTTTCATTAGCGTCGGCTGTCCTTCAATTGTAAGTCACGGACAATTGAATGTTTCCCTCTCAAAACACAATGAAGGAAGCAGTCTTTAAAAATCAATAAGCCCTGTGCCTCTGTTTCATTAGCGTCTCACCTGCTTCATCCAATGGTCTTAAAGTTGGTGGCCGGGGCTCTGTGAGTTGCTCTTGCGAGCAGGCACATGACCAGGGGGTGTGTAAGCTTAGAGAACGAGGGTGGAGGGGGGAGGACCAGGTAAGAAGAGGCATGTTTGTCGTGGAACTGAATCACTGAATGACCGTGCGACGACGGTCGGCTGGCAAAAACTGGCCGACAAAAGCGTGTGCATTATACTTACTGAAAGGAACGTTACGGATTTTGCAAATGTTAATTTTTTTCCCTCCTTTTAGACAACTGTGTCTTTCCGGAAGTGTTCAGCAATTAATATATTATTTTTGCGGCGTTTGCCTACAGGACCACATGCAGCGAGAGAGCGAGAGCTTGTGACACACACACACGCACACGCATGCGCTCGCTCGCGCGAGAGAGCGCGCAGGACACATAGGAATAATAATACTTCGTTACATTGATATAGCGGTGTTCTCAGTATTCAAAGCACTATCCACACAGGAAGGAACCGGGAAGCTAACACACAATCTTCCAGAGTCTCCTTACCGCAAAGCAGCAACACTACTACAGCCCCACAACGCAGTTAAAAAATACACGGGGCTCGAATTTGTTTTCACTTTTGTAGATAGCATTGTTGCAATTTTACTTTTCTTGGTGGCTTATTACATTATGGATGTTTCACATGTTCATTGTTTCCCCTGTGCTTAAAAGACATTAAAAAAGTGTTTCTCAACTGTGACTACAAGTACTGACAACTGTGTCGTTCAGGAAGTGGTCACCCATCAATACATAATTATGCGGCGTATGCTATGCCGCGGGTTGGCTAGTAATTATTGTTTTTAAACCCTTGGGTGAATGTTTGCAGTTATACTCACTTAGCTAAGATTACACCTTATGTGTGGCTGTACCCATAGTCCACCAAGGCATATCTACACCTTTTGCAAGTACCGCTGAATCACTGTATCTTTAAACAGGTATCTCTGTCTTTGTGAATTTCCCCTTGGGATTAATAAAGTATCTATCTATCTATCTATCTATCTATCTATCTATCTATCTATCTATCTATCTATCTATCTATCTATCTATCTATCTATCTATCTATCTATCTATCTATCTATCTATCTATCTATCGCAGTATAGAGTTAGGAAGGAGTAATGCCAGACAAGAAACCTATGAATCTTTTTAACTTAACTGTAATATTATTAATATACATTTGATAATAAGCAATACAAAACTTATGTAATGAAAGTTTTGATAATAAAAATAGAGAATAGTTAAATGCATTGAATACTTTTTCAATTAGGATATCAGCAACAGCAAATGGAGAGAACCAGCAACAGTCAGAGGCAAAACTAAATTGATATCTCCATTTTGCAAAAAAATAGCTAATAGGTATGTACAAGACTTAACCACATTTTGAAAATTACACTATCAAAAGTTAAATAAAATTAGAGTTTTAGTTTACATACACTTGATATCAATGGGAAAATAATAGTAATAGATTCAACTGATGTTTCTTTGGAAAAAAACACATTTTATATTTAAAGTATTTTTTGATCTCACACCTCCATTTACACATGTGATTTTTATGGAACAAGCTCAAAATTTGACAACATAGGATATTGTATTTGCATAAACAGCGAGACAACTATATCAGCTGTCACATGTAGGCTCCTATTGAAATTACAAAAATTTGCCATTAAACTGGAATTATTTTTATGTTTTACTATGGAACAAAGGGCCCTCTTTAGTAATGCCTGAGTCGTAAGGTTGGTCATTAAATATTTTTATTTCACTAAATAATGACAATATGAAATTTTCTAAAACATATAATCTTGAGAAGTTGCACCAACTTTGCATGACTGGATATTTGTACAAAGGACTCAACTATTGATCCAACCTTGACATTGAAAATATTTACAGTTACAGGAAGTAACTGAAACATTTTACTATAATGATTCTCAGCTTTAGTAGTTTCCCAAAAAAGTCCTTAAGCAATAGTTGCATCATTGAATTTGTTAGATGCATAACAGATCCTGAAACATACCAATTATCCTTTTTTTACTTTCTCGTATACATAGTATACTGAAAGTATAGGAATTGTGAAAAAATTCAACCTTGAGATTTTGTTGAATCTTGACGTTTTAGACCTTTCCATTTTTGAAATTGTGTCTGTCTGTAATTCAAAATGCTTTGACCTAGGTCAATGAGATTTTGTACACCTGCTATATATCAAAAATAAGGAATCCTATCAACTTTTGGGCCACTTCCAGTTCTTGCAGTGAATACTTTTGCAAATTTTCAAGCAAACTATGGTTATAATTACAGATAGATGATTTAAATTTTGTATAGATATTTATAATGATAAAAAGCAAACAGATGTGAAATTTGAGAAAAATTACTCAAGTAGAAGTAGTAGTTTATTTAAACAACCATCCAAATTTTTTGTATCATGGAAATATAAATGTGTACACAATATTAAAAACTGTATTCAATATAACACATGTTCTTTTATTATCTCCAAGAACCCATCTTCTTTCTCCACCCCTTGATGATATCGCTTCCGCTCCCTGTACGCCGTCATCTTCTGCCATGTCAGTCCATCTCTTCAGCTTGTCTGTACAAACCTGGCTTTATCTGTTATAAATTGTTAAATGCTTCTGAATTTGATCACGCTTTTCTGTTTATTTCAAACCTCCAAAGGACATTATACGGGGCTATTCCCCAACAATTTGTCCACTCTCCAGAGTGTCTTTTTTCAAGATAATTACTTATTACACTCTTTATAGTTTTCACATAATCTAGGTAATGCGTATGTAATTATGAAAAAATTCCACCACCATGTTCGACCTCCCTAAGTGTGAAAATATCATTTTAATATAAAGTTTGATTATAAATAGAGATAAATGATTGTGTATCGATATTATCAATTAGTTATGATGAGAAACAAAGTGGTATGATATTTGAGAAATATTGTGCAACTGGAAGTGGTTCTGATAATCTTTTCCTCTATCTATACGAGAAAGTCGAGGTGAAGCATGAATGACACTTGCTAAGGGTGTAAATCAAGTATCTCAGATTGATCACCTAAGTAATCAGATGCAGGTTGTGCTACAGTAGCATTCACAAGGCACAGATAAACATAACAAGTATGTCTTACAAATATTTGACAACTTTAAAGACCCTTTCTCTAAGAAGTGTCCAGTTGTAGTCAGGACAGTTTTAGGCCTCAGACAGATCCGAGCACTTCAGACACTATGAGGTCCATAAATTGACACCCCCTTCTAGAGCCATTCCCCTGTTTCGCTAGTGAACTGATGCCTATACAGTAATCCCTCACTATATCGCGCTTCGACTTTCGCGGCTTCACTCTATCGCGGATTTTATATGTAAGCATATTTAAATATATATCACGGATTTTTTGCTGGTTCGCGGATTTCTGCGGACAATGGGTCTTTTAATTTCTGATACACGCTTCCTCAGTTGGTTTGTCCAGTTGATTTCATACAAGGGACGCTATTGGCAGATGGCTGAGAAGCTACCCAACCACAGCGCGTATTATGTATTAAATAAAACTCCTCAAATATATTGTGAGCACGGGGGCTGTTCGCACCCCTAGTGGACACGGCCGCTCCTCAAAAAATGCTGAAAGATTACCTTCACAGTGCTCCCTTCTTTGCTGGGCTTACAGGTGGCTGCTTTGCAAGCGATATGCTTCCCGCATGGTGCTTCGCATACTTAAAAGATCAAACAGCACGTATTGATTTTTGATTGTTTGCTTTCCTCTCTCTCTCTCTCTCTCTGACGGAGGGGGTGTGAGCAGAGGGGCTGTTCGCATACTGGCATAGAGGATACGGAAGCTCCTCTAAAAAATGCTGAAAAATGCTTGCTCCCTTCCTCACAGCTACTTTGTCCGGCGGTGCTTCGCATACTTAAAAGCCAAACAACCCTATTGATTTTTGACTGTTTGCTTTTTTCTCTCTCTCTCTCTCTCTGATGCGCACTCCTTTGAAGAGGAAGATATGTTTGCATTCTTTTAATTGTGAGATGGAACTGTCATCTCTGTCTTGTCATGGAGCACAGTTTAAACTTTTGAAAAAGAGAAAAATGTTTGTTTGCAGTGTTTGAATAACGTTCCTGTCTCTCTACAACCTCGTGTGTTTCTGTGCAAATCTGTGACCCAAGCATGACAATATAATAATAACCATATAAACATATGGTTTCTACTTCGTGGATTTTCACCTTTCGCGGGGGGGTCCGGAACGGAACCCCCGCGATGGAGGAGGGATTACTGTATTACACGTCCCTCATGATGATTTCAATTCAGTTTAGTTCCTGCACTCAAATGTGTATTCAGCAATTATTAAACTTCTAAACTATCAAGGTCTCTCAGCTCTTCATCCAAAGCAAAACCATAGAATTGACGTGTCTTTTGTTATTGTATATATATATATATATATATATATATATATATATATATATATATATATATATATATATATACAGTATATATTGTCATACATGTGAGCATGGGAGACAGCTAAAGGGCCTGAATAAGAGTAATTCCATGCCAGACCAGGGGGTGGCGGAGTGCTCTGACTCTTTATCTCACTTCTCTGCAGACCAGTTACGGGAAATTCTGCCTGGCCTAATGACACCACTTCCGGTTCCATTGATGACATCACTTCCAGTGCCAGTCCCCTTGATGACATCACTTCTTTTGCTTGCCTTTAAAACCACCATTTTGACCATCTCAAATCAGTTCTGTTGTGGTCTCTAATCTGTAATATATTTATTCAGCCAATTTTGCAGCCAGGAAACCAATATACGGGTGGCTTCCCCAAACCTTTTTGTGTCTCTTTGTCAAGGTTATTAAAAAAAAAAAAAAAAAAAAAAAAAATATATATATACATATGTATATATACGTACATATATATATATATATATATATATATATATATATATATATATATATATATATATATACAGTATATATAGCAGTAATAGTATAACAGGGGAACATTTATTGCAATTTAAGACTTCTTGGTTTCCTTCTTATTATAAAGCTAATTTTTAAACTTACTGAGTAAAAAGAAGAAAAAAAAACAGTTTTGCTGCACAATAAACTTGATTTTAATCTCTTTAACTGAAGTTGTGCATTGTTCTAGCTTGCTTGTACATGCCGATGAGAAAAGATAAGGGCAGGATGCTATTGGTGAATCAATGTGTTATGGTCATGGTTTAGTTAGAACCGGTTGTTTCTCACTGTAAAGATAAAGTCATATTGGCAGTGGCGCCTACTCCATCCTTTGATACTTCCATCTGTGAAGGCTCTTTTTATCCTTACCTGCCATTATACATCTGAAATGTATTGTTTCAGAGGACTCTTGTTGGCTGATCCATTTGTATGACATGTAAAATTCACTAAGTAGGTCTTAACATACAGCAATATTGAAATGTATTAACACATTATTTTTGTCTTAGTTGGTGGTTATTTTAAAGACAAGCCTCTTTTATTGATAAACAACAAATACAATTTGCATGCACTGGATGATCAATTTCACCTTCTATAACTTGCATTTTTTTGCCAGTGTCTACTTCAACTTTAAATCAGTCATAGGTTAAATTTCATCATAATATGACAGTTGCTTTAAAAAATTGAACTGATGTGCTAAATGGAGAATTTACTAACTTTACATAAACATTTTAGTAACACCATAATGTAACATCTGATTAACCAAGCAATCTATGGAGACATGTTGAGCAGTAGTAATGTAATACTGTGGCAATCATTCAATACAAAATATGCCAGAAGAACAGGAGTCAATTGAAGTAAAAGGAGTAAATAGTGTAGCAGTGGGTGAAACAATACTTCTGTTCAGCTTATAATGTTAAATAGCCAAAGAAGAAGAAACATTCCGAGATCAGGTGCTACATACAGTATCTGTATGAGTGCTTGTCTTACATTGCACATGAGGAAAGAGGTGTCAGAAGATTTTTACTGTGTAAAAGGTGTATGCATAATACATATCTATCAGTGGCCCACACACTGGAAAATGGTATATTGTATCATTGGCCATTCTACACAAACTCAGTTAAGAATGATGGAGTTATAGAATTTAATTTGAATAAAGGCTGCCAGGAGAGTTGCTGTTTCATACTGTGCTATACTATACATAATACTTTACAAACCTTTGTATGTCCAATCTTTAAACATTAGTTAATCTTTAAACATTAATTTTAACTTGTATAACTTCTTTATTTTATCTTTTCCCAATTCTATGTGGGGTTGATGTGCCTGATCAAAGTTCTCCATACAGCTCAGCCCTGCATTTACTCCCCAGTCAAATCGTTTCCTTTTCTTTCAGATTTTCTCCAGCTTTATGCATCCACCTCTGCTTTGACCTCACTTGCTTTCTTTTTCCCCATATTTTCATTTCCATCACTCTTTTCCTGACATATTCCTTGTACCTCCGATTGTCTCATCTCTTATTCTGTCTTTTTTGTGTAACTTCACACATCTGTCTCCACATTGTCATTTCTGTCACATCCAACATCTTCTGCTGTGCTCCCTTTACTGCCCATGTCTCAGTTCCATACATCATTGCGGGTCTTACACTGCCTTAAAAATCTCACCTTTAACCTTTTTCTTGATTTTTTTCATCAAATAATACTCCTGATACTTTCTTCCAATTGTTCCATCCACACTGCACTCTGTGGGTTATCTCTGCATCTAATTTTCCATCTTGGGCTACCATTGATGCCAGATATTTAAATTCATCCACTCTTTTCAATAGCTCTTTCTGCAGGCTAACTTCTGTATCCTGACCATCATTAAACCTCAAATAGTCCATCTTCTTCCTGATAAGTTGTATGATGGCAAACACTATATTGATGTAGTCATTAAAAAATATATTGCATAACAATGTTTATTCATAACAAGTAGAAAAATTACAATTTGTTATATTTTAATACAACACACAAGAACTATTTATATGTGTCACACATTGCATTTATTTATATGGACACATTGTGAGAAAGAAAAGTATCCATGTCTTTTAAACTTTTAAAAGTGAACATGAAAGGTTGAATAATGTTTTCCACCTCCTCATCCGAATTTTGGACATCACAAAAAAATCCTGGTAAGTTTGCACTGCTGCTTCTGCATCTTCTTTCTCCATTGACAGAAAAGTGGTGGTTGGACCTCATATTCAGAAAGATATTTATTCTCCTCACACCACTTGTTAGCAGTTCTCATATACGAGATTAGTTTAGTCTCAGTTCCTACAATGACAGTTGAAAAGAGCAAGATTTTAAGATACACAAAGGGAAGTCATGCCAAAAAAGGTAAAATATTAAGTGGTTAACATTTCTTTAAGGGGTTGGCACAGTGGCGTAGTGGTAGCACTCCAGTTTCTTCCAACAGTCCAAAGACATGCAGGTTAGATGGATTGGTGATACTAAATTGGTCCTAGTGTGTGGTTGGTGTGTGTGTGTTCACCCTGTGATGGACTGGCATCCAGTCTAGGATTTGTTCCTGCCTTGTGCTCTGTACTGGCTGGGATAGGCTCCAGTTCAGTGTTCAAACAATGTAGCTGCATTTACTGAAAATTACCCAAGTTCTGCTTCAGTATGCTTCATAGGATTCTGGTAAAAAGCCTGTTGCGCTGAAATGATTCCACAGACAAAATATCTTCATTTAAAAAACTTTAGTAAAAATTCAAAGTAAATCAGTTTCCAAAGAAACAGAGAAAAAATTGGTATTGCAAGAAAAGAAAAGTTCTGTTTAAGGCTTATATCTTGATTGTTTCTTTAAGTTCTCTCAAACAGCTGAACCATTTCTAAACAGTCAGAAACTGTATGTTTATCCCATTTTCAGGGGTCTTTCAGTCCCTGCTAGCAATGGGACCTATTCTAAACAACAACTGACTCAATTAACACACTGTATCTCAGATATAGCAAGAAAGTTCTATCTCATATTAACTTACAGGGGGTAAAAGTCTACACCATTGTCTATGACTATGAAAGAAAATTATATTCTATTCAAGTTGAGCAAACACTAATATGTTTAACTTAAAACATTAACTTTCTAAGTTTGTCTCTTACAAACACCTTCACATGGCTAGAAGAACATCCATCCATTATCCAACCCACTATATCCTAACTACAGGGTCATGGGGGTCTGCTGGAGCCAATTCCAGCCAACACAGGGCGCAAGGCAGGAACCAAACACCAGGCAGGGAGGACCTGGGAAGCAAACCCGGGTCTCCTAGCTGCGAGGCAGCAGCGCTACCCACTGCAGCACAGTGCCACCCCGCTAGAAGAACACAAATATGAAAATGATGAATATAGTAATGTTTTATGTAAACTACTGTTATTATCTCCAAACATATATATATATATATATATATAAAAGCCATATACCACTGACTCATCACGAAATCTCCTGAACCATGGGGACTTGGGACTTGAAATTTGGAACGTACAGGGTGAGGCAGAAAGGACGGACATCTTTGAAATGGCTAGAACTCACCACTAGGTGGAGTGACAGATGTGCGGTAGGTGGCGTTAGGTTCGCGAAGTCTTAGCATTTTTTTATTTTCTTTTTAGTTGAAGCCATGGAGCCGTGGACGATAGAACACCGCGTTTTTGCGTACGACTGTTTTGTCAAGAACAACCCATCTATTACCGCAGTTCAGCGTGAGTTTCGTTGCCATTTCAATATCTGCACTCGTAACACTATCCTATGTTGGGTTAAAGTACTTCGTACACGAGGTACACTAATCAACAAAAGACCGCCGGGGGCTACACGAACGGCACGTACTCCTGAAAATGTGGAAAGCATACGACTAGCCCTGCTGCGCAGACCAAGTCGATCTACTCGGAAGCATTCTTCTGAACTTGGCCTCAGTAATCGTTCGGAGCGCTATATCGAGATGATAAACAACTTCTTTTTACCTGAATTACGATGAAAACGTATTCCCATCTGGCGTGTGTGATTTCAACAGGATGGGGCGACAACCCACACAGCTAGAGCATCAATGGATGTTATTCGCCCTCTCTTCCCTGGTCACCTCATTTCCAGGTTTGGTGACATTCATAGGCCTCCTCGGTCCCCTGACTTATCCATGTGCGATTATTTCTTGTGGGGTCACCTCAAGGCACATGTATACGAGCATAAGCCCCGTGCATTGGAGGAACTGAAGGAAGCCATTCGCGTGGAAGTTGCCCAAATCGACAGAGCGATGTTGAAAAGAGTGGAGGCCAACTTCCATGAACGCCTTCAGAAATGCATCAGTGATAACGGACACCACATGGGAGATGTTGTTTTCCACAGTTGATTTTGTCAAATGCTATTTCAATATGAACTCAAATCTTTCAGTAAAATTCTTTGCAAGAAAAAATTAACAATTTTGTGATTTTGTAAAAAACGTCCGAATTTTCTCCCTCACACTGTAGATTACTCTTGGCCCATAGGTGCTTGCTAAGAAATGGTTTTACAAATTTTGTGGTCCAAGCACGAAATTTCTTATAGTTTTTAGACCCATTTAATCCATTTCTTTCTAAAATACATTTCTTTGAAGTAAATTAAAAATACTTTCTTTTTTCTGAAGAGTACAAGTTTTGTTTTGATATTTTCGAAGTTTCCACAAAGTGTTTATAATTTCCCATTCATTTATCTTTTTAAAATAATTTAGTCAGGTTTTCCAAGGTATATTAAAGCAATTATTTTTTTCTGAGGATGAGGAAGCTCCCCTGACAGCCTGGTCATCATCCAGCCTGAGGGGAAAATTAAGAATGTAGTGTACAACAAAGTACCGTGTTCTTAAAACATAGGCTGTTTACTCCATGGATTTTTTTCAGAGGCAGTGGTAAGATCCCTGGGCTTATCTTACTCTATTACAGCCTACGTAAATGACAATGTTATTTTTGATTTTGATTTTTGTTTTCAGGTTTGGTAGATTGCTTAGGATTTGTAATTTTTTATGATCTTAAAAACCTCTCGAAAATCTATTTTTAATATAATTAATATTATAACATTCACCTTCATCTATTTTTATTAACAAATAAATTTAGCACTTGAAACTTACGCGGTCTGGTTACTAAATAATACCAGTAGTGGTGATGGGATTACTGGGGCTTTTGATCATCACTGTTTAAGTCTGCTGTACTTAAAACAGCTTATATTTGAGTAAACCATTTCAAGAAATAATTTGCAACGTATTTTGTTTCATTTATGTGCTAAATTTTGTCTTATGACCTTTACAGGACATATACTGTCACTCTGTATATTTTAGATCACAGTATTCCTGTTGCTATCCCATAGAAGCATCGGCCATGCCCCAACAAGTGTTTAAGTGACACAGATATCTAAGGCAAAAGTGTTGCAGTAAAAAGGTAACATTCTATGAGGCAAATAAATAAAATTCCTCAATGTAATTTTTTTTGGCCTTAACCATGTTACTAAGAATCCTGTATTCTAGGAAACTTGCAAGCTTAAAGAATTATACTACTTACACACATTAGGAAAGGCCCAGGTATCCATGCTGGAATAATGATTGCGTCTTAACATGTGCAACAGCATAAAAAAAAAAAAAATATATATATATATATATATATATATATATATATATATATATATATATATATATATATATATATATATACACAAAAATATTTATATCAGAATTTTGATGTTCAGTTTTTATTTCAGGTGCAAAAAATATTTTTCTTCTGTCTACAATAAAGTATACTCATGGGCAGGGAATTAAATGGATTGCAATTACTTGGTGGCAGCCATGTTGGAACTACATTCAAGTCGCAGATGAAAATATCTTTTCCTTGGGTAAAAGAAAAATAAATTTATCTGTAACCATATAATTTAAGAGTTATATATTTACTTTCTATGTATGTTTCCGTAAGACACACAAATCAATCACCAATTTCTGGCAGGAGGTTCCCAGCAAGCTTTGTTCGGCTACTGCATAATCTGGAGTAGGTTTGAGAACAGGGCTGAACAGCATATGAAGCGAATACAAATTTAAAAATTTATTCTTGTCAAAAGAAACTTTAAGTAAAAATACATACCTGAAACTGAGCAATTTTCTCGATGAGTAAGAAACATGCATTTCCAATCTGTAGAGTAGATTTAAGTATTAAAGACTTTTAAGGCTTCCTAACATAATGAAAAGATTTCAACTGCTTCTCACAGAGGATTCCATTTCTTGGGTTGAGCCTAGTGTCCAAAAGTCGGAACGGGTCAGTAATATTTTTCCTGCTTTGACAATCAACTTGTCTCCTAGCTTTTTTTCATCTAAGATATATTTGAGATGCTGCGGTGGGTTGGCGCCCTGCCCAGGATTTCTTACCTGCCTTGCGCCCTGTGTTGGCTGGGATTGGCTCCAGCAGACCCCCATGACCCTGTAGTTAGGATATATCGGGTTGGATAATGGATGGATGGATATTTGAGATGAAAAAAATGTTCACATTTGTTTAAAATATAACAGAATGTGGCATACAACATACCAAATACCAAAATGATCATTTCTAAAATTAATCAAAAAAAAAAACAACTTGAAAAAAAAAATAAAACTTACCAGATGCTGTTGCCTGGGGTGCTGCCCAAAGTCCGGGAATCTCTGCAGGCTATAATATTGCTGAATTTTGTTAGCTTCTCACAATGCTCTCCACAGGGGTCCTCTTCTGTTAACAGAGGCATACACAGTATATAACAGCATATGACCACATATAATAGGAACACCAAATTTAAATTTTTCAATGGATTCTTACCAGTCTCGATCTCACACGAGGGTGCTACTTCTGATGCCTGAAGCATTTTCTTGTGTAAATTGGTATCTAAAATACAGAGTGGATAACCTTTTCTACTGTATATATTGTGGCACACGGCTGGGGGTGGTACCCAGCCAGGATGCCCAGGAGGACCGGAGGAGGGCTTGTGCCTCCTCCAGACCACGAGGGGGCGACCGTCCTGGTTGCTTTGGGGGCCACAGGTACAAAGCTTTGAAGCTTAACCCTGTAGGGACCCGTGGTCACCACCAGGGGGCGCCCAGATGCCTTGGCAGCCCTGGACCTCAGCACTTCCGCCACACCCGGAAGTGCTGGGGGGAAGAGAAGCAGGGACGCCCAGAGTGTTTCCGGGGATGCAGCCGGCACTTCCGCCACACTGGGGAGTGTCGGTGGAAGATTGCCGGGAAACACCTGGAGCACATCCGGGTGCTTATAAAAGGGGCTGCCTCCCTTCATTCAAGGCTGGAGTCGGGTGAGGAGAAGGACGAAGCTGGAAGGCGAGGAATGGAGGCGGCCTGAAGAGACAAGGCAAAGAGTGTGAGGCCTGGAGTTTGGGGTTGTGTGGCACTTAAATTGTAAATAATAGACTTGTAAATAAACGTGTGGTGGTGATGGTGGTGATTTACATCATGTCTGCCTGTCTGTGTCCGGGGCTCATTCCACAATATATTGTGTTCTTTTAAAATTCACATAACAATCAATTTGTCAAACTTACCAAGAATTGCTGACTTAATGTGCTGACAGTAATTTTGTGCAAATCCAAAAATCTATGACCTTTCTCTAACTGCAGTTCCAGGAGTTTTCTGTTAGTTGACTCATTCCGTTGATGGAGCATGTTTTTCATCATGAAAACATGAGTGGATGGAGCCATATTGTTCAGGAAAAAGTTCTTTCTTTGCATAGTTGAAAACAACTGCTTAGCAACTTGACTGTTTAGCCAGCCCTCAAGTTCTGAAACCAGGTGTATTCTGCAAAGAAAATCTCTTGGGTCTGTTGTGTTAGCCTCATGTAGCTAATTATAGAGAACGTAGTGATGGGAAGAACCAGTCACAGGATGGCCATTGGCATCAGGTGCTTCAAGCTTTTCAATAAGCCAAGGGAGAGATACCTGTAGACATCCCATCCGAGCTGCATCAATATTCTGTGCATTTGGTTCAGCTATTCTCCCTTCATTTGGATGGAAGGGCATATAATTTGGTAATCGCAAAATCTGTATGTGTCACCAAACCACATGCACAATCAAACACTGAAACATTAGGCAAAGGTTTCCAAGAGAGAGGAAGATCTGTGTAATCTCTGGGACTCTCTGCGCGCAAATAAAATTTCAGGCTATATACAATGTCATGTGGATATAAAATGACAGACCATACAACTAGACAAAAATTTAAAATAAAATAATTTTACCTTTTTATTCTGTATTCATCATCACTTGTTTCCAAAAGAAAATTAACGTTACCTGAGGCTCCCCAAATTTCCTGGAACACCTTGTCATAAGAGAGTCCAGCCCCTCTCAAGGAGATTGGTTCCAGAGTCCAAGCTGTGCGTCGAGGTGAGCCCGACTATATCTAGCTGGAGCCTCTCAACCTCATGCACAAGCTCAGGCTCCTTCCCCTTCAGAGAGGTGACATTCCACATCCCAAGAGCCAGCTTCTGTAGCCGAGGATCGGACCGCCAAGGTCCCCGCCTTCGGCCACCACCCAACTCACACTGCACCAGACCTCCTTGGCCCCTCCCATAGGTGGTGAGCCCATGGGAAGGGGGACCCACGTTGCCTCTTCGGGCTGTGCCCGGCTGAGCCCCATGGGTGCAAGCCCGGCCACCAGGCGCTTGCCATCGAGCCCCACCTCCAGGCCTGGCTCCAGAGGGGGGCCCCGGTGACCCGCGTCCGGGTGAAGAGAGGGGCGGAGCTATCAACTGATCACCACCTGGTGGTGAGTTGGCTTCGATGGTGGGGGAGGATGCCGGTCAGGCCTGGTAGGCCTAAACGTGTTGTGAGGGTCTGCTGGGAACGTCTGGCAGAGCCCCCTGTCAGAAGTAGCTTCAACTCCCACCTCCGGCAGAACTTTGACCATGTCCCGTGGGAGGTGGGGGACATTGAGTCCGAATGGGCCATGTTCCGTGCCTCTATTGTTGAGGTGGCTGACCGGAGCTGTGGCCGTAAGGTGGTCGGTGCCTGTCGTGGCGGCAATCCCCGAACCCGTTGGAGGACACCGGCGGTGAGGGATGCCGTCAAGCTGAAGAAGGAGTCCTACCGGTCCCTTTTGTCCTGTGGGACTCTGGAGGCAGCTAAGAGGTACCAGCAGGCCAAGCGGAATGCAGCTTCGGTGGTTGCTGAGGCAAAAACTCGGGCATGGGAGGAGTTTGGGGAGGCCATGGAGAACGACTTTCGGACGGCTTCAAGGAGATTCTGGTCCACCGTCCGGCGTCTCAGGAGGGGGAAGCAGTGCAGTGTCAACACTGTATATGGTGGGGATGGTGCACTGCTGACCTCAGCTCGGGACGTTGTGGGTCGGTGGGGGGAGTACTTCGAAGACCTCCTCAATCCCAATAACATGCCTTCCAATGAGGAAGCAGAGCCTGGGGACTCGGAGGTGGGCTCCCCCATCTCTGGGACTGAGGTCACCGAGGTGGTCAAAAAACTCCTTGGTGGATGAGATACGCCCGGAGTTCCTAAAGGCTCTGGATGTTGTAGGGCTGTCTTGGTTGATACGTCTCTACAACATCGCATGGACATCAGGGACAGTGCCTCTGGATTGGCAGACCGGGGTGGTGGTCCCCCTCTTTAAGAAGGGGGACCAGAGGGTGTGTTCCAACTACAGAGGGATCACACTCCTCAGCCTCCCTGGAAAAGTCTATTCGGGGGTTCTGGAGAGGAGGGTCCGTCGGATAGTCGAACCTCGGATTCAGGAGGAACAGTGTGGTTTTCGTCCTGGTCACGGAACAGTGGACCAGCTCTACACCCTTAGCAGGGTCCTGGAGGGTGCATGGGAGTTCGCCCAACCAGTCTACATGTGTTTTGTGGACTTGGAAAAGGCGTTCGACCGTGTCCCTCGGGGAATCCTGTGGGGGGTGCTCCGAGAGTATGGAGTACCGGACCCCCTGATAAGGGCGGTTCGGTCCCTGTACAACCGGTGTCAGAGCTTGGTCCGCATTGCCGGCAGTAAGTCGAACTCGTTTCCAGTGAGAGTTGGACTCCGCCAGGGCTGCCCATTGTCACCGATTCTGTTCATAACTTTTATGGACAGAATTTCTAGGCGCAGCCAGGGAGTTGAGGGGGTCCGGTTTGGTGGACTCAGGATTGGGTCACTGCTTTTTGCAGATGATGTTGTCCTGTTTACTTCATCAGGCCGTGATCTTCAGCTCTCTCTGGATCGGTTCGCAGCTGAGTGTGAAGCGGCTGGGATGGGAATCAGCACCTCCAAATCCGAGACCATGGTCCTCAGCCAGAAAAGGGTGGAGTGCCCTCTCAGGGTTGGGAGCGAGATCCTGCCTCAAGTGGAGGAGTTCAAGTATCTTGGGGTCTTGTTCACGAGTGAGGGAAGAATGGAGTGTGAGATCGACAGGCGGATCGGTGCGCCGTCCGCAGTGATGCTGGCTCTGCATCGGTCTGTCGTGGTGAAAAAGGAGCTGAGCCATAAGGCAAAGCTCTCAATTTACCGGTCGATCTATGTTCCTACCCTCACCTATGGTCATGAGCTATGGGTAGTGACCGAAAGAATGAGATCGCGAATACAAGCGGCTGAAATGAGTTTCCTCCGCAGGGTGTCTGGGCTCTCCCTTAAAGATAGGGTGAGAAGCTCAGTCATCCGGGAGGGGCTCAGAGTAGAGCCGCTGCTCCTCCGCACCGAGAGGAGTCAGATGAGGTGGCTCGGGCATCTGATCAGGATGCCTCCTGGACGCCTCCCTAGTGAGGTGTTCAGGGCACGTCCAACCGGGAGGAGGCCCCGGGGAAGACCCAGGACACACTGGAGGGACTATGTCTCCCGGCTGGCCTGGGAACGCCTTGGGATTCTCCCGGAAGAGCTAGAAGAAGTGGCCGGGGAGAGGGAAGTCTGGGCATCTCTGCTCAAGCTGCTGCCCCCGCGACCCAACCTCGGATAAGCGGAAGAGGATGGATGGATGGATGGACCTTGTCATAAGTATGCCTGTTCTTCATCTCTGCTTACAACCTTAACAGATGATCCATATGGGACCCTTTGCTGTCGATGTTTCCTTAAGAGGCATTAGCTCTCTGGAAATGTGTTCTTTTGAATTGCGGCATTTTAATTAACCTGAATTTAAATAATTATAAATTAAAAAGGTACTATACCCACCCCTCATGCAATATGACGGTTACAAGATTACACGAGAAGCATAAAGGATAATCTAGCTCTTTACTGACAGTTTCACACGGTATTACAGACGGGAAGCTTATGACAGACATATGAAGCAATGTGGGTATCTTGACTTATGCAGTCTGCCATCTTTCATCACCACGCTGAAAGGATTTTCACCGGACGGAAGACATAATCTTCCGCCCGGCCTCGGACGGAAGACATAATTTTCCGCCTGGCAGCTTCAAAGTGTTGGCCGTAGGTCCATCCTTATATTCGGATTGCTCCATGTGCAGGCTCCTTCGTCCTTGGATCCAAACAAGGAAAGGAGTCAAACCTCACCTTCAAAAATACAGGAATAGCACAATGCCTACATACAGTTTTCATTCTCCCAACAAGGATAATGTGCTGGCAGAGGACAGAAATATACTAGTCTGTCTTTAGGCTGACTGTTCAATTCTCCAGTTGTCTTTGGCTCTCTAGTCCTGTGCTTGGCTAGGCAATTCTAAATGAAGATGCTGTGCCCCTGTGTACCATGCTTGGTCTGCCTGTATGAATGAGTCCATAACAGTGGGCACAGAGAACAGTGACGCTAAACTTAATAATAAAACATATTATAACAGTTGACATGTTATGAATTGATTTAAATATAAATATACAGGTGCTTATTCAGTTGCAATTGCATAATGAATAATAGATAAAAATGCACTGTTTTGACAAACATGTATTTTTTTAACAAAAAGCAGTACTTAAATATGCAGTTGATGAAACAATTTACCTTTTGTTTCATTAGCTCACCAATCAGCCTTTTTTCGGTTATTAAATAAAGGTCTGCCTCGGAACTGGACTTCACAGGGGTTATTTTCGTATTCAGGACTAGATCACTTTTTCGAGTGTTCTTTCTAATCCATGGAGCCCAGAAGGTACAACCTACCACATTTAAAGAGTAAAAGATAGGATCAATTCAAGAATACAACATGAGAACAAAAACACAGATGCCAATATTATTTTTACTTATTTGTAACAAAACCTCATGCTATAATTTCAAGTTGCACAGAGTCCCAAAATTCCCAAGAGTCCCAAATTGTCTGTGTTGTGCTCTCCACTAAAACTGTGTGCAGGTTCTGGAATATCACTGACTGTGAAAAAGAGGAAAGCAATCTTTTTACTTTAAAAATAATGCAAATATTCATGCCTAAATACAGGTAGGTAAAAGAAATCTTCACATTGTACAAAGGCATGTGACAATCAACAAGGCATTTAATATAGGCTAAGCAGTGATTAGATGATTTTCACTCTGATTTCTATACATGCACATTGACATATATGTATAGATGACTGTGCCCTAAATAGCTACAGAAGAATGTCAAACCTTAAATAAGAACATGGAAAAAAGTAAAGTAAAACACAACACCAAGACTCACCAGCCATACTGAAAATGCCTTTCTTGTACAGATCCATTACAGCCAAAGCTGGATGACAGCCGCAGTTTACACATGAATATTGGTAATGGTCTGTTTGGGCCTCAAAATGACAATAGACATGAAATATTTCTCTTGCAGGAAACTTGATGCTCAAAAAACTTTTGGAGAGGCATGATTCGGTAAAGATTGATAAATTATAAAACCATACCTTTAGTTACATACTGTATATGTTCATAGTGTACACAGGCACACATATAATGAATACATATTATTTAAAAAAAAATTTTTTTAAATAGCAAAATTGTCTACATGTCATTTAACATTAAGTGCACATACCGGTAAGGAGTTTCTGAAGTTCAAACACAGATGCAAGGTAAGAACTTCATGATTGTCAAAATTCTGAAGACCATTCTACCACTCCTGATACCTATTGGTTATGAAGCATTGAGGACACTGTTTGTAATATGTTGATACATCTAGCAAAATCAAGAGAACTGCAAATCATACAAGTGAACATTTGTAATAACAGCACGAAGGAAAAATAAATGTAAAATGAAATATACTTACTGTTGATTATTCCATTGACAGCAGCAATTCTGGCATTTTTAGTTATAAGAACTAGGCTAACAAGTTTTGGGTGTGAAGAACAAAAAACAACTTGCTTCAGAAGGAATTCAATATTTGAAATAGTTTGAAACTTCAGAGAGCTTTGCCAGTTCAAATGGAACTGTTGCTGGAATCCTTTTTTCCTCATAGATGTTTTGAACAATACGTTCCAGCTTGTCCAGAGTTGAAAGGTACTGTCCAATTAGCTGAGGAGAAGCCTGATCTACTGAGACTTCTAAATGCGTTTCAGACAAGTCTTGTTTTATTTGAAACAAGTGCCATTTGGCTATATTCTTATGAGGGCATGATAGGCATGGCTTTGAACAAGGATAATGCTACATGTTAGCTTTGGAGTTATATGTCACCATTATCCTTCCAAGTCAACAGTAGTGCTTAATTTTTGGTTCATGTATGGATACAGTGAGGATATCAGAGGACATTTCCAATTTGGACAGACAATGGAATACATGCTATGCATGCTGCCTTCTGTCTTTTCATGCATTCTTGTTTTTTAGACTCCCCAAACCATTTAGTGAGAACCATTTCTTCCAGAACAGCCTTGCCAAGGTGTTCCTCTACTGTTGTGTTTGCACAATAATCTAAGGAACGAATATGCTCACACATGCTAGAAACGAATCCATTCCTTTTTGCATAAAGAAGGAACTGGTGACATTCCTCCAATTCACAACAAACGTGATGAGCTTTACTACAGATTTTGCACTGTACGTGAATTGAAACAGAAAACCCCTTTTTAGTTTTCTGCACTGCAAATAGTGCATTGTCCACATCTACACACACACTCTTCAAATTGCTAATTTCTGTTTCTGTGTGTTTATGCTTCCTTGAAAAATGAGTGCCCACGTTTTTCTGATGAAGTTTTATAGAAAATTCAGGGCATTGTACTGTCTTTGAATGTACAGTGGGTGCAGCACTTTCTGACTCCGGCTCAGGAGGTAGAATGTTACTGTCCCCAGAGAGTAATATAGTTTTTTTTTTTTGTTGTCCTCTGGTACATTTATTTTACTAGCTTCATCTGTCCTTAAAGGTAGTGACAAGCTGATAGTTTGGCAAAGGATTCACAGCGGATACAACAATTGATGATGATATAGTAATGCCTTTACACAATTTGATGTGAGCAATTAATATTGTGCTTTCGTAGAATGGTTTTACAATGTAGATAGGCTAATCATATTATGGCCACATACCTTTAAAAAACACTGCTTTTTTCATATGTTGGACAATGTGCTTCTTTGTCCTAGACTGTTTTGTGGGCTTATATTTAGGACAAAGTGGACAGTGGAATTAATCACAGCATGATGTGCATCGTTTCAATGGCAGTGGTGATTTCATAGCACAAATTGAGAGATAGCTCTGGAACAAAAAAAATAAATGGGGATTGTTTTGGTGTCATATATTAGAAATAAATTAAACAAAAGATCTTAACATTTTGTATTTTATAGTATACGTTTTATATATCTGGAGATGTATGAGTCACCTTCATCTAGCTGTGGATTGATAATGGCTCAAATGATAATGATGACACCTTGAGAAATATGAACCCAAAATATGGATCAAACCTTGCTGTTGTAAAATTCAGCTAATTGCTCAATGTGAGATAGGGATGTAATGTTACAGAGAATTTTGAAGGTAAAATCTGAGCAGTAAAATTAAAAGAATGAAGGGAGGGAAAATTTTATATGACACAATTGTCTTTTTTTGTGGCGATACCGTAGTTTGGCATGAATTGTCTGATTTTAAAGAGGGTTCAAGTTTTGATTACAGCAAATGTACAGCAAGTGCATGTTTGAAGAAATGAAATCACATTTTAAGGAAGAAGCATTTGTGAGAAGGACACCGGAACGATATACATTACACAATGCAGTGAAATAGAAATGGATATTACAGGGTTCTTAAAAATCAGTCTGAAAATATCAGACAAAATAAATTGAACAACCTAGTTAACTGAATAACCAGCTTTTAGTATTATTCCACATACTCTACAAAATGTAATGTACTATATATTAATTTGGAAGGTATTGTACTTCCAGGGCTGACAGATCTAGATGCATTTAATATGGCTATTGTTAGTTTTCCATATTCTGCCCAGGATGTAAAAGATACTGTACATTAAACCATGCCTTATGAGTTATGGCACATTAGCATCTAATAATAAGACCAATCAGTTGTCTGGGCAAATGCTAGTCCTTTTAAAAACATTGTCATTTCTGTTGGACACCATTAAAAGAAAATACCGCATTCAGTTAATTTTTGAATTGCTACAGATTGTTCAGGTAATTTATGCATGTGTTACTAGTGTTGCCAAAGTTTAACTTACTTATTGGGCAAAGTTGGATGGATATGAAGCAAGTCATTTGGAAAACAGCATTCCTTCTAAACAGCTTTATTTGATCCAGGTTGCGTATGAGGTTTGAGTCCAAACACTTTTTTATGCAATGCACCTTAAAATTAAAGTTAAAAATTGCATGGGAATCTTTAATCAAATACAATCAAAAGTTTGAATGCTGTCAAAATGCTTACCATTGCATTGTGTCTGATGTAAAAATATACAACATTTACAATAAAAAATACAAGACCTCCTGGGTATTAAAGTATGTTGTGTTCGTCAAATTCTTGTGCTAATTTATACCAAGTACAGTATGTTATTCAAAAATGTTCAGTTGTCACCTGTGTAAATGTTGATATGCATGGGTTTGGCCCAACAAAAAAAATATATATATCTACTGTACTTGTTTTGAAGTTCAGGCATAGGCTACTTTGTGTTATGACAGAAATGTTTAATCATTTGAAACTGAGGTCCCTAACCCTGCTAATGGCACCATTTTGTTTGATGCAGAGAAGCCTATTGATTTTTACCTCCTATGAGACTGTGTGTGTACCTGTGAAATACTACCTCGGGGATATCATTGAACTGTATAAAGCTTCTGATGATTCCTAAACTCTATATCCTCTTATTGTGTATTATTTTATTCCATTTTAGCAACACTATTGGGATTACCTCTTTTATGTGAGACAGTGCTTACATCAAAACACCATCCCCTTTTCTTTATAGAAAGGTCACTTATTTGAAACATTAGCTGTCACCATGAAAAATATAATAAATATAGTACACCACAATTTCAAAGCACTCTGATGTTAGCATCCTTTGCAGACAATCCTGCTGTTTTTAACACTTATTAGTTACAGAGAAAGGCTATTGCAATAGGCAAGTGTTACTCTGAATCTGGAATAAAAAGTGTTTATATTAAATTACAGGTATGTAACAATAACTCTTTTTATAAAACAAGACAGCCTAGAAAGGTTTGGCTCTTGAAGTAAGAAAATTTAATCTCATATGTTCCTAATTAGAGTTATTAATAAACATTTCTCTCACAGTCGCACTTTTTGTAAATCCAAATTTTCTTGGAATTAGACTAAATATACAAATATCACTTTACACTATAGGATTATGAGCAAGCAGGATGAACCCTGGATTTATAGACAAGAAAGGGTCCTTGTTGTAGTTACACTTAATGATAATAATTTTCTTTGGAATTAAACAATTGAAGATTACCAAAATTGTAAGGTATGCCTGAACATTGACTCAGCTAATTCCAAGCCATGGACCCTACAGTCTTTTTCAAACTTTTCTTTTGAAAATTGAAACTGATTGTTTCTCAATTTGACCAAAGGCTCTTGACAAGAATTTTTTTTACCATTTTATCTATATTTGTTTCTTTATTTTTTTACTGTATTTAATTAAATGCATTC